>NC_091565.1:40585652-40588152 GCF_042767895.1 Penaeus vannamei
TGATGATAATGATGAAATTAATAATTACTATTAATAGTAGTAGTAGTAGTATAATAACAATAATAATAGGAATAATAATAATGATAATAATAATTACGACCAATGTTACCAATAATAACATTATTGTTCTTACTATTATCATCATTATCTATTTTCATTATCATAACAAAAATAATAGTAGAACTGATAAAGGACCAGAGTGAATAGACACGGTTCAATAACAACCCAACTGTCATGTAATCGTTATTAGTGATAATGTCATGCTGCTTAAAGTGCAAAAGTTATTCTACTAATTTTTAATCTATAAAGACAAGTTCTACCTTATGACCATCCACTATTGTCAAAAAAACGGACTATTTATCATAATAAAAAGAATCAAGGTCCGAAACTTTAACCTTCAGTGTAAATCAAAAAGAAAGAATGGGTTTTGTTTAATGACTATGGACCTTTGTCAAAGGTTTATAAACATAAATTTAACAAACAGAGGGGAGAGAAGATTTGTTGGCACCAGTTTCTCTTCCTTTTGTCCCAATAGCAAAACACGTACCACCAAAAATCTTACTTTTTTAAGTACTGATAATACAATGTTTGTTTGAAAGACATATTTGCTATTATATGTTTGTTATTACTGTTATTCCTGTCGTCCTCAAAAAGCCTATACAGTAATTAATATATATATATATTTTTTATTATCGTCCTGTTTTTTATGTATCATGTACATGTGTGTATGTCTATCTGTGTGTGTGTGTTTGTGTGCATGTGCGTGTGCGTGTGTATATGTGTTAGTATGTTTCTGTTTGTGCACACTTGTAAACAAGAAAGACACACACACGCACACACACACACACACACACATACACACACGCACACACACACACACACACACACACACACACAGATATATATATATATATATATATATATATATATATATATATATATATATATATATATATATATATATATATATATATATATATATATATATATATATATATATATATATATATATATATATAAGCACAAACACGTGTGTGTGTGCTTGCGTGTATGTGTGTGTGTGTGTGTATTTTCTCGGAAATTGCCTCTATAATAACAGGCTAACCAGGAGTTCGTTTCTTTAAAGTGAATCGTTTTTTCCTTTTTTATTCATACTGTTAAATTGGGGTCGGATTTCTCCCAATCGCTGCCTTAAAGAGGAAAGAAAATAGTGATGGGAAGGAGGGAGTGAGAGCGGGGAGATATTCAGAAAAAGAGCGAGACAGATAAAGAGGAAGAGTCAGAAAGAGAGAGAGAGAGGTGGGGGGGAGAGGGCGGGGGGGTAGAGGGAGAGAGGGAGGGAGGGGATGTAGGAAGAGAAAGAGCGAGCGAGAGAGAGAGAGAGGGGGGGAGGGAAGGAGGAAGGAAGAGAGAGAGAGAGAGAGAGTGAGAGAGAGAGAGAGAGAGAGAGAGAGAGAGAGAGAGAGAGAGAGAGAGAGAGAGAGAGAGAGAGAGAGAGAGAGATTTTAGTCAACGACAAAAAAGAAGAAAAAAAAATATATAAGAAAGTTCGGAATAGTCGTTCTCTAAACTTTAATGAATGGATATTGTAGCCTTAGGGTAAACACAAGCCAGTAATTTCATGAGCAGAAATTCTTGAGGATTTTTCCACTGAATTTTCATGAGCGATTCTCCAGGCAGAGATGATAACAAGGTCTCTTTGGCCATTGGTCCTAAGGTTATTACCAATATGTTCGGCAGTAGTCGTAGTCTTTTGGGTAATTTATGATGAAAGATATTACCGTGCTTATCCAGATTGTTTAACCGTTCAATATTCTCAATATCTTGCTCGTTAAATACAGAGGAAATATTATTTTTTATATTTCAATTGCTTGTGATCAGTCGCGTAATCTGATACCAAACTGTGATTTCTACAATAGGCAGACTCGTAAATGTTGAGAATGAATCAGATATGCATGCTTCTCATTTATAAGCACAACAGCATACCAAAACAAATCGTTTATGAGAATGCCACCAGATCTTGAATGGAACTAAATAGAAGACCTTTATCAATGTCATACGATATTCGTTTTTGTACTCTAAGTATGAGCTATGATTCATGAAAGTGCCTTGTCAGAGTAACTTATTTCTCCGTTCCTAACTAGGAGATAGGGAAAGATCTGTGAGGATCAAATTAAATCAATTATATGTACGCTTTTACTAACGGTTCGCTGATAACAGAGAACAGAGACACCCATCTTATTAATGAACTCCATGTAAATACGATAAGTGATACGTGGAATCTCTGGATACATGATGAATCAAGTATAAGAAAAAGCACATCAACTGTAGATGCTATTGAGATACTGTTGTAATATACTCTGGATATAAGACATTTATATTGAGATATATCAAGAAAGTATAGCGTTAATAAGGTTCTTCAGTTATGAGTTATTGATTACGAGTTCGTGACGATCTTCCACGAGATAACAACCCACCTCTCTAAGTATCGATCGAACGA
>NC_091565.1:40593152-40595652 GCF_042767895.1 Penaeus vannamei
GAGAGGGAAGGGAAGGGAGGGAAAGGGAGGAGAAGTGAGGAGAGGGAAGGGAAAGGGAGGAGAAGAGAGGGAAGGGAAGGGAAGGGGAGGAGAAGAGAGGGAAGGGAGGAGAAGAGAGGGAAGGGAAGGGAAGGGAAAGAGAGGAGAAGAGAGGGAAGGGAAGGGAAAGGGAGGAGAAGAGAGGGAAGGGAGGAGAAGAGAGGAGAGGAAAGGAAGGAGGAGGGGGACGGGAAGGGAGGAGACGAGGTGAGGGGGAAGGGAGGAGGAGAGAAGGAGAGGAGGGGAAAGGGAGGAGAAGATAGGAGAGGGAAGGAAGGAAAGGGAGGAGAAGAGAGGGAAGGGAGGGAAAGGGAGGAGAAGAGAGGAGAGGGAAGGGAAAGGGAGGAGAAGAGAGGAGAGGGAAGGGAGGAGAAGAGAGGGGAAAAGGAAGGGAAGGGAAAGGGAGGAGAAGAGAGGAAGGGAGGAGAAGAGAGAGAAGGGAAGGAAGGGAGGAGAAGAGAAGAGAGGGAAGGGAAGGGAAAGGTAGGAGAAGAGAGGAGAGGGAAAGGGAGGAAAAGAGAGGAGAGCAAAAAAGAGGGAAGGGAAGAGAGCAGAAGAGAGGGAAAGGGAGGAGAAGAGAGGAGAGCAGAAAATAGGGAAAGGGAGGAGAAGAGAGGAGAAGAGAGGAGAGGGAAAGGGAGGAAAAGAGAGGAGAGGGAAAGGGAGGAGAAGAGAGGAGAGTCGTCATGGCGAGTCATTCCGTTTCACGATACATTTCAAATTCACTAAATGAGCGAGGAATTTTTCTTTTACCGATGTAAAGCACAGAGGAAATTGAATCGGAGATCAATGTAAATTAAGTTCATTCGAGGCACATTGCTGGAGGATAAAAAAGTGAGCGATGAGTAACAGGTAATTTCAATTAAATTTTAGAAAAGAGAAATGGAATTAGGACCTAAAGAGATAAGCAAAATGTTAATAACAATAATGATGATGATGATGATGATGATGATGATGATGATGATGATGATGATGATGATGATGATGATGATGATGATGATGAGATAATGATAATGATAATGATAATGATAATGATAATGATAATGATAATGATGATGATGATGATGATAATAATAATCGTAAAAATAATAAATAGATGAATAATAGATAAAAAAATAATAATAAAAGATACTGGTTACATTTTCCAGTATCTTAAAAAATCATTCATCCATTTCATTTTATATAATATTTGTTTTTCATTGGGGGTTGGGGGTGGGGGGACTAGCATAAGGAACCGAACTCTCTCTTGTAGGGAATTCGATCGGTTTCAGAATCCATAAAAAATAGAGACAGACCGCTTTTGTTTCTCTAGAAGGAATCAAATCCCATAAAATATTGTGGATTATCACATACATTTCAAAATGATAGGAAAATGGAGCGAGAAACGGGGGAGGAGTGGGAAGACAAAGAGAGAAAGGAAATAGATAAAAAGGAGAGATAATGGAGGGGAGTGAAGAGAATAAGAGAGAGAAAGGAAAGAGAGAAAAAGGAGAGATAATGGAGGGGAGTGAAGAGAATAAGAGAGAGAAAGGAAAGAGAGAAAAAGGAGAGATAATGGAGGGGAGTGAAGAGAATAAGAGAATAAGAGACAGAAAGAGAAGGCGGAGAAAAATAAACAAAGAGGGAGAGAATAGGACATAGTGAGAGGGAGAAGGAGGGTCAGAAAGAAAGAAGTGGGGAGAAAGGGAGGAAGAGAGAGAGGACGAAAAGAAACACGAGCAATTAAACAGATACACTGAACGAAAAATATATTGAGAGAAAAAAGGAACTTCTTTTTATTCTCACTCTAAAGGGGTAATAACAAGAAAGAAAGAAAAAAAGGAATTAACGCCAGAAAAAAAGAAACTTGAAAAAAGAAAGAAAAAAAAAAATCCAGAAAACAGTAATACCAAGAAAAAAAAAGAACCAACGCCAGAAAAAAAAATACCACAGAATCTTAAAAAAGAAAGAAAAAAAAAACACACAAAACAGTAATACCAAAAAAAAAAAAAAAAAAACACACACACAAAAAAAGCAAGCGTAACCACAGAATCGTATAAAAAGAAAGAAAGAAAATCCACTAAACAGTACTACAAAAACAAAAACAAAAAAAGCGTACCTAGAAGATGGCTTGCGGATGGCTTCTGGCAACACAGCACCTCGGTGTTAATTGCTCCTGGCACGCAAGGGAGATCACAAGGGCCAGTTTCGGGGCTTAAGTCATCAGGAGGGGGGTTGTGGGGGGGTAGGGAGGGGGAAGGGGATTGTGGGGGGTTAGGGGAGGGGGAAGGGGGTTGTGGGGGGGTTAGGGGAGGGGGGAGGGGGTTGTGTGGGGGTTAGGGGAGGGGGGAAAGGGTTGTGTGGGGGTTAGGGGAGGGGGTTGTGTGGGGGTTAGGGGAAGGGGAGGGGGTTGTGTGGGGGTTAGGGGAGGGGGTTCTGGGGGGGATAGGGGAGGGGGTTGTGGGGGGGAGGGGAGGGCGGA
>NC_091565.1:40610652-40618152 GCF_042767895.1 Penaeus vannamei
TTTGATAGCATATAGATAGAGGCTGTGAGTTAAGAAGGGCGTGTAAACATAAGGCTGTGGTTGCTTAGTTGTTTATGTCTATATATATATATATATATATATATATATATATATATATATATATATATATATATATATATATATATATATATATATATATATATGTATATATATATATATATATATATATGTATATATATATATATATATATATATATATATATATATATATATATATATATACATATATATGCGTGTGTGTGTGTGTGTGTCTATCTCTCTCTCTTTCTTTCTTTCTTTCTTTCTTTCTTCTTTGCTTTTCTTTCTTTCTTTCTTTCTCTCTCTGTATCTCTCTATCTCTCTCTCTATCTATCTTCATCTCTCTCTCCCTCTCTCTCTCTCTCTCTCTCTCTCTCTCTCTCTCTCTCTCTCTATATATATATATATATATATATATATATATATATATATATATATATATATATATATATATATATCATCATCATCTAGCAGGGAATCCCTATGAGTTCCCGAACGCCTACTCGAGACATGAATGAGAACGAGACAGATTCGAAACCCAGAAAACCAACCCTTCCGTAACTTGGGGTTCAGTTCGATATTCGATGTTTCGAAACCCTTCCTTACGATGGCTTTCTGTGTACATAACGAACGCATGCATGTAAATAGAGATGAATTAATCTGAGGCGCATTTTCGAAGGGAAACGCGGGCAAGCTATGGTTTGCTTCGCCTTGTTGAATTCGTGAAAATCATTAATAAAATCTAGCTTCCTATTAATGTAAACAAACACCGCAACATGAGACGATTCGTTCCCCCTTCATGGCTGTTTTATTCGCGGAATAAAACAGACTGGATGCTGTTGGTAAATGTCCGACGAAGAGATCTTAACTAACTTTGGTTTTGCACTTTCTTAAGAAGATAAACAAAAACAAAATAATAATTAAATAAATAAAATACACGTTATGAATCCCCCCCCCCAAAAAAAATAATAATAATAAATAAAAGAAAATATACGTCATGAATCACAAAAGTTATGATTAATTAAAAACGAAAAAAAAACATCGTCCACACACTTTAGAGCAATAATGCAAAAGAATGTTATTTACTATTAATAGCAGAGATTGGTCTTTTCAACTGCGATTCTGGAATGAAAATAACAAAGGTAAATAAAAACGCCCTTTGAACATCGCCGGAATGGCCATAATACAGTTATAAATAGCTAGTACATATCTTCTTAAGAATAGTAAATCTATCAGTATGCTCCAGTTAACACTTTTGGTCGGCTAGTTTATCACATTATCTATTAGCGACGAAATCAGTAAATTATCAAGAAAATGTAATCGTTATCACTCATATCTGTCGGCCATGTTGTGGGTTTGTGTACGATTATGACGTCATGAAACTGTAGCAAGCTTCCTCTGAGGCCAGCTTGAAAAGGCTTGGTTTGGTTACGCAAACAAGATCCCTGACCGAGAAGTTCCGCCAAAAACAAATATGAGCAAGAAGTTTCAAGATTTTTTCAAGAAAGCTCGAAATATCTTGCCGTCAAAAATGCACCTTTATAACTTTTGTTCTCTCTCTCTCTCTCTCTCTCTCTCTCTCTCTCTCTCTCTCTCTCTCTCTCTCTCTCTTTCTCTCTCTCTCTCTCTCTCTCTCTCTCTCTCTGCTCTCTCTCTCTCTCTCTCTCTCTCTCTCTCTCTCTCTATATATATATATATATATATATATATATATATATATATATATATATATATATATTAATATATGTATATATATGTATGTGTGTGTGTGTGTGTGTGTGTGTGTGTGTGTGTGTTTGCATATATATATATATATATATATATATATATATATATATATATATATATATATATATATATATATATATATATATTATATATATGTATATATATGTGTGTGTGTGTGTGTGTGTGTGTGTGTGTGTGTGTGTGTGTGTGTGTGTGTGTGTGTATGTGTGTGTGTTTGCATATATATATATATATATATATATATATATATATATATATATATATATATATATATATATATATGTATGTATGTATGTATGTATGTATATATGTATGTACGTATATTACATATATATATATATATATATATATATATATATATATATATATATATATATATATATATATATATATATATATATATATATATAAACAGTGCGAATAAGCCACACGTTTCATATTTCTGTCAATTCTAAACTCTCTAAAGCCTATTCTTCACGTTGCACATATGATTACGATGTAGATAATTTGAATATTTAGGAATTATGCGTTCGAGAGGAAAGCAACCGTTAATCAAAGAGACGTTTTAAGTCTGTTGAAATGTCCCGTTAACATCGACAGACCTGTTAGGACAGTCTATACTGGGACCGTTTTTTTTTTTTTTTTTTATAGTCATCGACACGTATACTTGATTACGGTGCTGTGGTTGCATTTATAAGAAATGTTCAGGACGCGAACTCGAATGCCAGAAGAAGCTAGAGGCATCTATTTGTGGTGAGATTCGAAGATTGTTAGTATTTCTTACATGATATTTAACTATTTTTATTTATTTGTTTTTTATTTTATTTTTTAAAATTTATTTTTGTTTTGTAAGGATTTTTTAATGATAACCATGAGGATAATGACAAAGCAGTGGAGACAGAACGACGTGGGAAAAATCTGGGGAAGGACAATATCAACAACGAATTTAAAGGAGACTGAAAGAATGTCAACCGATAAATCTGGATCAGTAAAAAAAAATCTGTGACGGTTAAACGGCCTTCAAAGATGTTGTTATACTCAAAACCGAAATCTGAATTTTCCTCTGATAAAGAGGTCGTTTATCTTACACTAGTGGATCTGAGATTTTTTTATTTTATTATTATTATTATTTTTTATTCGAGGAAAGGATAGATATTAAAGGAAAACGGTCAAATTCTTAAGTGCGGGGAAGACGGAGCCAAGAGCGAGCCGTCCGCTAAGGGTAACTTTAAGATTTGGAGGCAGGTATGTTAGTAGAGTCAATTTGTTTAAAACTATTTGTCCCTATTCGTTCTCCGGCTATTCAGAATGACGGCTTTTTCCAGAACTCAATGTCGGAAATTGGGCCAAATTCGTGACCAAGAAATAAGGAGTAACTTAGAACCAGTATGTACACCAAGGGAAAGAGATTCGAAGCATATCTCGGACCTTGTGTTCGAGTGGAATTAGTTGGCTGGCAAGGAGTGCGAATAAGCCTGCCATTGTTATTGCCAAGAAAATTCTAATTTACTTGAGAATTCCCTTTTCTTCGTCTGAAACTGAATTATCCTTTGGCGAATTTCAGCATTTGGGAATTGCAAGAGACACGTGAGACCCACGTTGACAGCAATTTGCGAGAGAGAACCAGCATTCATGCGAAACGTTCTTTCACTTTGCTGAAACGACCGTGTCAACATTGACAGGCGAGTATTGCTACAATCCTCGGGAAATTACTTCTTATCTTTTTCAGAAAGATGCAGGTTGAAGGATAACTTGATTTTATTCATTAATGTACATGTGCGCATGTTTGTGTGTGTGTGAGAGAGAGAGAGAGAGGGGGGGAGAGAGAGAGAGAGAGAAACAAATAGATAGATAGAGAGAGAGTGTGTGATTGTGCGTGTGCGTGTGCGCCCATGTCTGCCAGTGTGCACATACGCCGGGAGACTGCCAAACGAACAGGCAGTTAGACAAGCTCAAAAAGGCAGACGAGAGCACAGACAGAAGCCCGGAAATAGAAAGAGGATCCCAGATTGCGAACCCAGAATTTCGAAAAATGATAAATGAAAACCACAGGGATGCCAAAGCTCCCGTCACAGCGAAACCATACCTTCAGGAAATATATTTATGTTTTAAAATACATTTTTCTTCTACTAACACATGTGAATGATGCCTGTGATGAACATGTGATTTTTTGTGTACGTTAAACCCGGTTATACAATAGTCAAATCGACGCACTGGGGAGAGAGGACAAAGAGGGAGATAAAGAGAGGAAGAGAGAGAGAGAGATGAGAGGGGGACAAAGGAGAGACGCAGAGAATAGCGAAACGACTGCGAGAGAACAGAGAGAAGGAGTTTTTTAAAAAATGTGAGAGCAGGAGGAGAAAATTATATAAAAAATGATCGTGGATGGAGGAATGGGGACATGAGGAGATAATAAAGGGATGATAAAGAGAGGGGGAGGAAGAGAATGATAGAAGAGGACGAGGGGATGCGAGGGTAGTGGTAAAGAGGGAAGAGTAAGTCGTATCGACAGACTGAGGGCTTTCCATGTGATGCGACACACACACACGCAGACACACAGACACACACACACACAAATACAGGCATACACACACACACACACACACACACACACACACACACACACACACACACACACACACACACACACACACACACACACACACACACAAATACAGACGGACACACACATACACATACACACACAAATACAGACGTACACACACACACACACACACACACACACACACACACACACACACACACACACACACACAAACACACACACACAAACACAAACAAACAAACAAACAAACAGACAAATTCAGACGTGCACATATACACATACACACTGGCATACACACATTCATGCAGATATATATATAAAGTAATCGAAATAGATTGATCACACAATCGATCTTATGAAGAGTTGCACAAATATTCAGACAAAAAGATATATTTCTAAATAGATAAAAAACAAACAAAAGAACATCTGAAACATTTAGACTTAGTAAACACTAGAAATAAAGCAGAATGAATAAATAATACAGACTGATGTTTTGAAGAGTAGAATTCACAAATTTCTTGAGGAGAAGGAAAGAAAGTCTGAGTCTGAGAGTTTCCTGTTGACGAAGATTGGACGAAGAAGGAAAAAAAATCTCAAGGGAGACCGAAGGAGGGAAGCAAAGAAGCGAAAGGAAGGAGAGGAAGGAAGGACAGAGAGGGATAAGAGAATATAGGGAAAGATTTCAAGACTTTCTTTCTCTCTCAACAAATGGAGAGATATTTTATATGGGGGCGGAGAAGGAAAAATAAAAAGTAGAAAAAAAATCGAGGGTAGTGAAGAGAAAGACGAATAAGAGAGAGAAAAAAAGATGAAAAGGGAGAGAAGCCCCCCCCAAAAAAAATAATAATAATAGTGATGATAGGACGAAAGAATTTTTAGAAAATAAAGAAGAGAAGCAAAAAAAAAAAAAAAAAAAAAAAAAAAAACATAAACATGATAGTGATGATATGACGAAAGAATTCTTTAAAAAATAAAAATAAAAAGGATACTAAAAAGCAAAAACAAAACAAAAAAAGGTTTGCATGGAAAGGGATGACATGCAGGCAGCTCACCGAGGAAGTGAGAGAGCCAAGGGGGATGAGCCGAATAAAGTTTATAGAGTGAGCAAATAGAGGGGAAGATTAAATAGGGTCGGTGTGTATGGCAGAAGCAGTGTGACGGAGAGGGCTGTGCAGGGCTGAGGGGAGCCGATGCAAGTGGGCAGTGAAGGGAGGGGAGAGTGTGCACCCGAACCAGACGGGAATTGAAGTTTACAATGAGGTTTATGTTAATGAGAGACTTTTAAGTGTTTCCACGAACAGAATATTATTATGTATTGTAATCGTCTATTTTTATATAATCAAGCTCTTCTAATTCGTATCAACTAGATCGTTGTTCTGCTTACTAACAAGAATTTACTGAATGAAAAGATAAAATTATTTCCTTAGGTTTAATTAAATTGATTTCCATAGGATAGGAAATAAAAATGATTCAGTTCTTCCATTTCCTAAGTGAAATACTCTCGGTTCTTGATTCATTACTCTCAACTTTTTCATTCTCAGTTCATCATTAACGTACTTTCTTTCTCTCTCTCTCTCTCTCTCTCTCTCTCTCTCTCTCTCTCTCTCTCTGTCTTTCTCTCTCTCTCTCTCTCTCTCTCTCTCTCTCTCTCTCTCTCTCTCTCTCTCTCTCTCTCTCTCTCTCTCTCTCTCTCTCTCTCTCTCTCTCTCTCTCTCTCTCTCTCTCTCTCTCTCTCTCTCTCTCTCTCTCTCTCTCTCTCTCTCTCTCTCTCTCTCTCTCTCTTTCTCTGTCTCTCTCTCTTCTCTCTCTATCTCTATCTCTCTCTCCCTGTCTCTCTCTCTCTCTCTCTCTTTTCTCTCTCTCTCTCTCTCTCTCTCTCCTCTCTCTCTCTCTCTCTCTCTCTCTCTCTCTTTTCTCTCTCTCTCCTGTCTCTCTCTCTCTCTGTCTCTCTCTCTCCCTCTCTCTCTCTCTCTCCCTCTCTCTCTCTCTCTCCCTGTCTCTCTCTCTCTCTCTGTCTCTCTCTCTCTCTCTCTCTCTCTCTCTCTCTCTCTCTCTCTCTCTCTCTCCTCTCTCTGTCTCTCTCTCTCTCTTTCTCTCTCTCTCTCACTCACTCTCTCTCTCTCTCTCTCTCTCTCTCTCTCTCTCTCTCTCTCTCTCTCTCTCTCTCTCTCTCTCTCTCTCTCTCTCTCTCTCTCTCTCTCTCTCTCTCTCTCTCTCTCTCTCTCTCTCTCTCTCTCTCTCTCTCTCTCTCTCTCTCTCTCTCTCTCTCTCTCTCTCTCTCTCTCTCTCTCTTTCTCTCTCTCTATCTATCTCTCTCTCTCTCTGGCTACATCTCTATTCTCTATTCCACTTACACGATCTCCCTTCATTTCTTCAACCTTCACCGTCATCGTCTTTATTACAACGAGCGTTTCTTAACTCTGTACGAGGCACATCACCCAGAGTGTGTACCTTTACATAGGCCTATACCTACTTAAGGCTAGGCTGTCTGAGATGGGTCATTCTCCTTTAGGTGAATCATGCGGGCTCAAGGTATTATAGTGATGATATGACGAAATTATTAGTATTATCAAGGTATCCACAACATGGTTATGTATGTTTCTTCTCCTTCACGTTTTTTTTTTGTTTGTTTTTTTTTTGAGAAAAGTCAGGTCAGTCTGCAGTTGCTCTGTCTCTCGAAAATCTTTCTTGACACGTGGCCGACATGATCCTAAGGATTCAGTTTCGGTTGTGTCAGATGGTATCGTCACAGCTGAGCTTTGCCTAAAATACGATTTAAAATGATTTGTACATCTGTCACGTTCAGTTAATTTATCATCATCTTCATCATCATCTTCATCATCATAACGAGTATCATCCTGTACACCTCATTACCGAGATTACATTATTTATCATCTCTTTTTCTCTGTTCTTCATTTACAAAAGTGATGAGCGAACATTCTCGCCACCTGCGGCAATTTTAAGCCGCGATATCAGTTGCATGATATTTTTTTCTTCTGTTGCTATCTGAGAGTGTTGCCAATGCAGCTCATTTCGTAAGACACTTATGCGGGGAACTGAGACCTTGGAAAATAAAGGGAATAGAAGTTATTCTATGAGGGAGAAACATAGAAAGAGAGGCAGACAGATAGGCAGGGAGAATGATT
>NC_091565.1:40628152-40630652 GCF_042767895.1 Penaeus vannamei
CCTCCTTCTCCTTCTCCTCCTCCTCCTCCTCCTCCTCCTCCTCCTCCTCCTCCTCCTCCTCCTCCTCCTCCTCCTCCTCCTCCTCCTCCTCCTCCTCCTCCTACTCCTCCCTCCCTCCCTCCTTCTTAACACCCCCCACCCCCTGCCCTTTATCACCCCCGCCCCCCCCTTCTCCCTTATCTCCACCAAAATCTTACCAGCGGAGACTGTCTTCACCACCAAGGCTGTCAAGGCCGAAGACAAACGTTGACGGGCGTGGAATGGGGTGCCATCCGTCTTCCATCTCGAGGGGGGGGGGGGGCTGTGGGTGTGTTTTTTTGTTTGTTTGTTTGTTTGTTTGTTTTTTGGATCCGTCTTCCATCTCGAGGGGGGCTGTGTGGGTGTTTTTTTTTTTTTTTTTTTTTTTTTTTTTTTTTTTTTTTTTGAGGAGTGGGGGTGGGAGAGGGGGGGGTCACGATGGAAGAAGGAAGAGGACGATCGAGGGGGGCTGTGGGTGTTTTTCGTTTTTTTTTTTTTTTTTTTTTTGGAGGGGTGGGGGTGGAATAGGGGGGGAGGTCACGATGGAAGAAGGAAGAGGACGATCGAGGGGCGCTGTGGGTGTGTTTTTTTTTTTTTTTTTTTTTTTTTTTTGGAGGGGTGGGGGTGGAATAGGGGGGGAGGTCACGATGCAAGGAGGAAGAGAAAGATCGAGGGGGGCTGTGGGTGTGTTTTTTTGTTTGTTTTTTTGGAGGGGTGGGGGTGGGAGAGGGGAGGGGTCACGATGGAAGAAGGAAGAGGACGAGCGAGGGGGGTTTGTGTGTGTTTTTTTTTTTTTTTTTTTCAGGGGTGGGGGTGGGGGAGGGGAGGGGGGTCACGATGGAAGAAGGAAGGGGACGATCGAGGGGGGGTTGTGTGTGTGTGTGTGTTTTTTTTTTTTTTTTTTTGAGGGGGGGAGGAGGGGGGGGTCACGATGGAAGGGGGGGCTGTGTGTTTTTTTGTTTTTTTTTTGGGGGGGAGGAGGGGGGTCACGATGGAAAGGGGGGCTGTGTGTGTTTTTTTGTTTTTTTAGGGGGGGAGGTGGGATCATCATGGAAGGGGGGGCTGTGTTTTTTTGGGGGGCGGGGGGAGGGGAGGGTCACGATGCGGTGAATGAAGGGAGATGAATAAGGATAAAAGGAGATGTCAATATATGAGGTAGAAGAGGGAGGAAGACGCGGAAAAGTAGATTGCAGGCGAATAGGGCAGAATCAAGAAAGAGAAGAATGAGAAGAAACAGACGAGGAGGAAGTTGAAGACGCTAGATGCATAGATAAGAATATCAGTTTGACGTTTGTTTGTTTGTTTTGTGTGCTTTTATACGTGAAATGAATCATTTTTAAAAATAACTAAAAAAGAAGGTGTAGAAATATAAGAGAAAGAGAGAAAAAATCGAAAAAGAAGAAAAAGGAAACAAGAAACAAACAAACAATGACAGAGAGAAACTAAAAAACAAGAGTTTACAGGAGAGAAAGAGAGAATTAAAAAAAAAATACCAAGAGAAAGACAATGAAAATTCTCAATCCAAAAATGCTAATACTAAGAAGAAGCACAAGAAATAAAGACGTAAGAAAGGCGTAAGAAGGGAGGAAGAGGAAGACGAAAGAATACTAAGAAGAAGCACAAGAAATAAAGACGTAAGAAAGGCGTAAGAAGGGAGGAAGAGGAAGACGAAAGAATACTAAGAAGAAGCATAAGAAATAAAGACGTAAGAAAGGCGTAAGAAGGGAGGAAGAGGAAGACGAAAGAATACTAAGAAGAAGCATAAGAAATAAAGACGTAAGAAAGGCGTAAGAAGGGAGGAAGAGGAAGACGAAAGAATACTAAGAAGAAGCACAAGAAATAAAGACGTAAGAAAGGCGTGAGAAGGGAGGAAGAGGAAGACGAAAGAATACTAAGAAGAAGCATAAGAAATAAAGACGTAAGAAAGGTGCGAGAAAGGAGGAAGAGGAAGACGAAAGAATACTAAGAAGAAGCACAAGAAATAAAGACGTAAGAAATGCGTAAGAAGGGAGGAAGAGGAACACGAAAGAATACTAAGAAGAAGCATAAGAAATAAAGACGTAAGAAAAGCGTAAGAAAGGAGGAAGAGGAAGACGAAAGAATACTAAGAAGAAGCATAAGAAATAAAGACGTAAGAAGTGCGTAAGAAGGGAGGAAGAGGAAGAGGAAGACGAGAGAAAAATGCAAGGATATAAGATCGATGGCGGAAACGGTGTCCTTGGCTGGAGCGAAGCCAAGTGTTAATCGGCCAGACAGCTGGACGCAAAGGTCGAGTCTCCAATTCTTTGGGGTTTCTTCTTCTTCTTCTTCTTTTCCCTCCTTTCTTCTTCTTTTTCTTTTCTTTTCTTTTTTTTTTTTTTGTTCTTTTCCCTCCTCTCTTCTTTGTCTTTTGTTTTTTTCTTTCTTCTTTTTTTTTTGTTATCTTTCTCCCCTTTTTTCTTCTTTTTCCTCCTTTCTTTGTCTTTTCTTTTTTTCTTCTTTT
>NC_091565.1:40638152-40641764 GCF_042767895.1 Penaeus vannamei
TCTTTCTCACCTCTCTCTCCCACCTCTCCCTCCCTCCCACCTTCCTTACCTCTCTCTCCAACTTTCACATTCCGGTTCTGCAGCTCTGCTTTTCCCTTGAGTTCCTAGCGATAAAACATTATTCCATGTACTCGCTAATCCGGTGTAAATCCATCTACAGCGGCATGTAGATACGCTTCTTCTCTTCGCCTTCTTCCTCAGTGATCTTGGCTTCTTCGGTTATGAATCTATTTTAAAAGTTATCGTCTTCGGCTTTGTTATCGTTTCCAAACTTAAAGCTATACTCTGTGCAGTCTCAGGAAAGGATAAACTGGAAACTCGCCCTGGGCTCTGGATTTATAAAGTTTATTTTGAGGAAGAAAAAAGTAAATGGTGCAAAGCAATGAATACACACATACACACATATATATGTATATATGTGTATATATATTCATATATGTGTATATATGTATATATATATATATATGTATTTATATACATATACATAAATAAATATATAAGATCGATCAAACCTGTCATGAGGAGCTCGAGGGTCCCTCATAGATGGAAACAAAGGGTGGATGAAGCTATGCGCACCCATTGGCGTTAGTTCCCGGATGATAGTGATGATATATATATATGAATATATATACATACATATATATATATATATATATATATATATATATATATATATATATATATATATATATATATATATGAATATATGTATATATATATATATATATATATATATATATATATATATATATATATATATATATATATATGTATGTATATATATGTATATATATATATATATATATATATATATATATTTATATATATATATATATATATATATATATATATATATACATATATATATATATATATTTAAGCATATTCATATATATATTATACATACATACATATATATTTATGTGTATGTATGTATGTGTGTATACATATACACTCTCACACTCACTTACACTCTCTCTCTCTCTCTCTCTCTCTCTCTCTCTCTCTCTCTCTCTCTCTCTCTCTCTCTCTCTCTCTCTCTCTCTCTCTCTCTCTCCCTGTCTCTATCTCCCTCTCTCTCTCGCGATTCGTTCACACTATTGATCTCACAGATGCAAGAGAAGAGAGGGTACAGTCAACAGCCGGTAGATGGGTTTAAAGACAAGGGGAAGATGAATAGGGAAGGGTGATAACGGAAGGGATAAAAAGGCAAAACAGAAGGGTTACTATTTGATAAACTTATAAACAAAGGGTAGAAGAGGGGTAGTATGGGTGATAAGGAGAAAATAGAGTTACTGAAAGGGAGAGAAAAGAAAGTGACAGATATTGGCAAAGAAGGAGAGAGAATGTGCAAGAAGGAGACAAAAAATGGAAAGGAAATAGAGGGATGATAATACGATAAATACGAGAACGCAAGAGTACGCATGCAAACAGATAGACAGAGAAACAGAATGACTAGCAGGCTAAACTCGACCCACACACGAATGTAGAGAGGGAAAGATAGAGAGAAGGGAGTTTAAACAATAATTCTTATTAAAAGAGAAGAAGACAGAGCGAGAAAAGGAGAAGGGAGAGGGGGGAAGTGAAGAGAGAGAAAAATCAAAAGAGACTAAGCATTCAAATTCCGAGGGAGAGAGAGAGAGAGAGACAAAGAAAGAGACAACAAGAGAAAGAAAAGGGGAGAAAGGCCAAAGAGAGAGAACAGGAAGGAACTAATCGCTCGAACTCACGCAGGGACGCGAGACTTACACCCAATTAATGTGCAGACTCCACCTTTGATCTCAACAGACGAAGGAATTACAGCTGTGAAGTGCGATTATCACCTTCTCCAGGATGACTCCGGGAGAGGTAAGGCCCTCGTCACAACACCTGGATGGGGTACTTGAGGAAGGGAGGAGAAGGGGAGGGGGAGAGGATGAAAAGGGAGAAAGGGGGAGGGGGAGAGGATGAAAGTCGATAAAAAGGGAGAGAGGGGGAGGAGGAGAGGATGAAAGTCGATAAAAAGGGAGAATGGGGAAGGGGGAAGGTGAAGCTTTCTTAAACGGGGGAAGAAGGAGGGAGAGGAGAGGCAGATTCGAAACTGGGGAAAGTGGTGGAAGGGAAGGGGGAGAGGGAGATTTGAAAAAAAAAAAAAAAAAAAAGGAATGAGGAGGGGGAAGAATGAAGTGTTTTTTAATTGGTACAAGAAGGAGGGGAGAAGAAGACGAAAAAAGAGGAAGAATAAAAAAAGGGGGAGAATAAAATGTTTTTTTGTGGGTAAAAGGGTCGGGGGGGGGGGGGATTAAAGTGTTTCAAAAGGGTAAAAAGGAGAGAAGAGAAGGAGATTCGAGATGGAAGAACGAGAGAGGGGGACGATAAGTGTTTTGTAAAGGGAGAAAAAGGAGAAGAAGATTCGAAAAAGGGGGTATAGACGAAGGGAAGCAGAAGAAGGAATATCTTTCCAATACAAGAGATGTATTTGACCGTTTTCAAATGCATTTCTGACGAAGATATAATCGAAACCGTTCAAATACCTCTCTTGCATTGTGAAGATATTCATCCTCATTTTTTTACTTTACTTCCTTTGTCACAATGATTACGATGAAGTGTTTTCAAGGGTCAAAGTGGAATGGAAGAGGGAGATTCGATAAAGGAGAGAGCGAGTCATGTTTAAGGGTAAAAGAGAAGAGAGGAGATTCACCCCCAAAAAAGAGAATTGGGGAGGGGGTGGTAAAAAGGGGAAGTGGGAGAATCGAAAAGGGGTAGAATGGATGAAGGCAAGAATGAAGAGCTTTTTGTAATGGTGGAAGGGGAAGGAGTAAAGAAGATTCGAAAAAAAGGAAAATAAAGGAGAAGGGGGATAAAGTGTTTCTTTAAGGGTGAAAGAGAAGAAAGTGGGAGAGGGAGATGGAGGCTTGAAAAATGGAGATTCTAGTAAAAGGCGGCGGGTAGGGGGAAGTGTTTTTCAAGGGGAAAATGGGGAAGAAACGTTAAAAACAAAGAGGAAAGGAGGAGGAGAAGAAATTTTTCAAAAGGGGGAAATTATGGGGTGGGAAAAGATTGAGATTTGAGAATGTGGGAAAGGGGAGAGGGGAAAAGAAATACTTAATAAGGAAAAGAGACGATATAGATATTAAAAGGGAAGTGAAGAGATTGGAAGTGGGGAAATGAGAAGGGAAGGGAGGAATTAGAAAAAAATAAATAAAAAAGGCAATAAAAACAGAAAGAGAGAAAAAATGATAAATGAAGAAACTACTCAAAAAATGAAAAAAAATAAAGAAAATTTAAAAAATGAAAACAAAAAGAAGGAATACGAGCAACAAAGAAAGGAGTAGAAAGAAGAAAGAAGAGAGAAAATAACGAGCAAAGGGCAGATATAGACATCTTTCTCAAAAGGTGAGCGCTAGTACGTCATTCCTGAAGGCAAGAATCCCACAATTTCTCCGTAAAGATGACAGAGACGGATGAATAAAAAGAAAGGATAAAGATAGAAAGAGATGATGGATTCAGGAGGAGGACGTAAGAGAAAAAGAAGGAGAGAGAGAGAGATTAAGCTGGATATGTATATATATATATATATATATATATATATATATATATATATATATATATATATATATTTTTTTTGTGTGT
>NC_091565.1:40644764-40657264 GCF_042767895.1 Penaeus vannamei
GGATGAGAGGGATGGAAGGAGAAAAATGAAGGGAGAGGCTAAAGTAATGGAAAAATGAAAATAATTTCTACGTAAGCAAATATGTATATCTATTAAATAAATAAGTAATAAATAATTCATATATTTTGAGGAAATAGAAAGGCATATATGCATGGAAAATGACTGAACAATAATGATAACAGTGAAAATAGTAGTCATAAAATGATGATAATGATAATAACAACAGTATCATCAACAATAATAACAATGATAAGATGAAGAAATAGTAATGATTATGATGATAAAGATGATGATAAGTAAGAAGTTAAGGATAATGATAATGACAAAGCATCTAGTGAAGACCTAGTACATTAGTTTTCATAGACCAATAAATTTTCTTCTATTGTGGGAAATATATAAAACACCTGTTCTCTTCACATTCCCTTTTAGCTGATCAAACAGGGTTTTAAACAGGGATCAAACAGGGACCTTAGAGATATGTTAGGATAATAGTGAATTAGAAGAACTAAGTAACTTTCTAGTATATATGTAGACAAAAAAATCATGTTGAAGATATACTAAACCGTTCGATTTTTCCTTTTTTTCTATGTTTTTTTTTCTTTCGGTGTTTCCATTGTTGACATTCCAGAATCTATCATTCAGGTTATTATTTTCGACACGTTTCCCTAAAGATTATTCCTAAAACAAGTATATTACTCGAGAAATGTCCAACATATGATAACAGGCAGATAGATACACAATCAGATATATGTATACTTACAAAAGAAGGAAAATAAATTGGCTTCTTTCTAGATAAACAAGATAAAACATTTTGCTGGGTCTTAATTATGATCAAGGTACTGTAGTATAATTTACCTAACTACAACTTTGACTTCGTGGTTAGATATATCTCATTACTCGCAGGTAACAGAAGATGATCAAAGGTAAAATTCATGTATTACTATTTTATTTCTAAAGGAGCAGATCATACCAGGGCGTGGCTGCCATGACGAAGATATCCCTCTTAAAATTTTTAATTCAATCCCTGAATTTCTAAATGAAATAGATTCTTTGTATCATCTTTATAACACATTTAGTATATGTAAATAAAAAAAGATGAATCTCGACATCTTTCTCTTCACAGATCAGGAATGAATTTTTATCTGACAATGAAACTGTTCTAAATTAAATAGATTCTTTGTATCATCTTTATAACACATTTTGCTGTATATGCCAAAGAAAAAAATGAATCAGACATCTTTTTCTTCACAGATCAGGAATTAATTTCTATCTGACAATGAAACTGTTCTAAATCAAATAGATTCTTTGTATCATCTTTATAACACATTTTGTTGGATATGCAAATAAAAAAGATGAATCTCGACATCTTTCTCTTCACAGATCAGGAATCAATTTTTATCTGACAATGAAACTGTTCTAAATTAAATAGATTCTTTGTATCATCTCCATAACACATTTTGTTGTATATGTCAAAGAAAAAAGATGAATCTCGACATCTTTCTCTTCACAGATCAGGAATGAATTTTTATCTGACAATGAAACTGTTCTAAATTAAATAGATTCTTTGTATCCTCTTTATAACACATTTTGTTGTATATGTCAAAGAAAAAGATGAATCTCGACATCTTTTTCTTCACAGATCAGGAATTAATTTTTATCTGATAATGAAACTGTTCTAAATCAAATAGATTCTTTGTATCATCTTTATAACACATTTTGTTGTATATGTCAAAAAAAGATGAATCAGACATCTTTCTCTTCACAGATCAGGATTGAATTTTTTATCTGACAATGAAACTGTTCTAAATTAAATAGATTCTTTGTATCATCTTTATTACAAATTTTGTTGTATATGCAAATCAAAAGATGAATCAGACATCTTTATCTTCACAGATCAGGATTGAATATTTTTATCTGACAATAAAACTGTTGCGTTAGGTGCAGGCAACACTCTGCAACATGACTATTTGCAACAATCATCCCTCCTCTCCTTATCCGTTCTCTCCTTTCCTCCCATCTTCCTCCCATGGGGTTTTGTCCTACATGGTGTAATTAGAGAAGGAATTAAAAAAGGGAGGGGGAGAGGTAGGGGAGGGGGTATAGAGGGGTAGGGGAGTGGGTAAGTGCGTTTGTCTGTGTCTGTGAAGGGGAAATGGAAGAGGGAAAGGAAGATAAGAAAAGCGAAAAGGGGAAAGGAAGAGGGAAAGGAAGATAAGAAAAGCGAAAAGGGAAGGAGGGAAATTGGGAAGGAAGATAAGAAAAGCGAAGAGGTAAGGACGGAAATTGGGAAGGAAGATGAGAAAAGCGAAAAGGGAAGGAGGGAAATTGGGAAGTGTGGGGGGGGGGATGGAATAGAAATGAGAAAAGGGGAATCAGGATAAAAGAGGGATATGGAAGGGAAGAAGAAGAGCGAAAGAGGAGAAGGGAAGAGAGAGAAATAAAGGTGACAATAAAGATACTGAGAGAAAGGAGGGAAAAATGCGAGAGAGGGACAGCGAGAGGAGATGGGAGACAAGGAATGAAAGAGGGAAAAGAAAAGAATGAGAAGAGGAAATAGAAGACAAGAATAGAGATGGAAGGAAGGGAGGGAATAAGACGAGAAACTAAAGGAAAGAAAGACGAAATACCGGGCGATGATGGCAAGAGCAGGAAGAGAAGAGGAAGGAAAAGACGGATAAGGAAATACGAGAAAGGAAAAATTAACAGGGTAAAAATGTGCTCATTAGCAAGCTCTAAACGGTTACTTTAGCTTCATGAATGACTTTCTCCGTTTGATGGGGAACCAGCTTTCAAAAGTCATTGTGTGTATTTCGAATAAAATATCATTTTTGCTTTTTTTATTTTCACTCGCCAAAGGAAAATAATGAGGATAAAAGACGAAGATAAAATGGCAGAGAGAGAGAAAAAAATGCTGGAATCATATTTGGACGGAGATTTTTGAAAGGGAATGACATTTACAAAGAAATCACATTCTTTTTGTTCTGATTCTTCGTCCTCTTCCCTTTAAATTTCCTTGCTTTTCGTGCAAATCTCTGGTCTGGGTGAATCTACTTTTGGTGGAGATGAATTACTGAAGAATACAGCTTCGAGACCAAAATGATTTAAACCCCTCCTTCGCTTTCGCTCGGTCTCTCTCTTTCTCTATCTGCCTATCTGTCTAATTGTCTGTCTGTTTGTCTGCCTGTCTCTGTCTGTCTGTTTGTCTGTTTTTCTGTTTGTCTCTGTCTGTCTGTTTGTCTGCCTGTCTCTGTCTGTCTGTTTGTCTGCCTGTCTGTTTGTCTCTGTCTGTCTGCTTCTCTCTCTCTTTCTGTCTGTCTCTCTCTCTCTCTCTCTCTCTCTCTCTCTCTCCCTTTCCCTCTCCATCTCTCTCTCTCTCTCTCTTTCTCTCTCTCTCTCAACCCCTGTCTCTCTCCCTCCCTCTCCCCCTCCCTCTCTCTCTCTCTCTCCCTCTCCCTCTCCCCCTCTCTCTCTCTCACTCAGTGGCTGCTGAAAGAAGTCACCGACGTCTGTGACACAATAACTGCTTATACCGGTGATGTCAGTAATCCTGTGACTCTCCTTACCTTTCTGTTGCCGTTCACAGCATCACCGTCTATTCCTGTTTCTTCTCTGTATTAAGAGATTTATGAATTGTGGATTCGTATTTGCGTAATGCATATGCCGAGCGAACGATAATTATTCAGGGTTGAATAATTCAGTATGGATATCACTTGATAAAAGTAGAAAGGAGGAAGCCTGATTCGAGGAACGCTATTTCGAGAAAATTAAAATAACGTGATGTATGAAAATGATAAGATTCATGATGATATTGTTAATAAAATTATTTCATCTACAACTGCCCACGTTTATACTTGCTGCTGCTGTTGCTGTTTTTACACTGTCATTGCAGCTGCTACTGCTACTATTAATGCTAGCAAGTATACAGATAATAAAATAATATCGATGATAAAAGGTAATGATAATAATATTATCATTATCATTTTCAACATTCTTATTGCCATTATCATTATCAATATTCTTATTACCATTATCGTTTTCATTATCTTTACTATCAGTATCATTATTATCATTATCTTTTTTACCATCATTATTGTTATTACTACCAATATAATTATTACTGATATCATTATTATCATGATGGCAATCATTATTATTGTTATATTTTTTATTACTAATATTGCCATCATAATCGACATGATTATCATTATCATAATTATCATTATCATTATCCTCAATAATATTATCACCATTATTATCATTCCTGTCACTAATTTTATTCCTATTATTATCATTATCATTACCATTGTTTTCTCTTTCTTTATTTACATTGCTGTTGGTATTTTCATTCCTTATCATTATCATAATTGCCATTATTATCATCATCACATTACCATTAGTTGCAGTAGTAGTAGTATAGTTATTATTATTATTATTATCATTATTATTATCATTATTATCATCATTTATGATTATTATCATTATCATTATTACTATTATCATTATTAATATTTTTATTAATTTTATTATCATAATCATCTTTATTGTCATTATCATCATTATAATCGCAATAGTGTTAATCATTATTATTATCACTATCATCATCTTTATTATAACAATCATATTAATTTTCCGTATAATTATAATTATCACCAAGGTTAATCTATCAATGGTGATAGATTGATACAGCTTGACTCTTTATTGCTGGAAGAATACAACACACAAATAAATCAACTTATTCATTTATTTGAGCGCGGTGTGGAAGGACGGTGGGGATTCAGTGGCTGGTGTGTCATGGCCAGCGTAGGATCGAGGTCATTCTAGGTCAATCATAATTGTTGTCTTGACTCCAGTCGGTGCTCTGTACATGATTATGCTTCTCTGACCGCCATATCGCTCGGCCACCTTGCCCTCGAAGCGCCATTGGACTTGCTTCAAGGAGTGGACCTCCTCGGCCGGCCATTTCGTTCCCGCGTGCGTTGTCACAGTGTCTACTCGTCCTCGATCCATCCCCATGATTTGCTCGCCCCTGTCGTCCTCGTCTTCCTGGCCTTGGTGACATTCATCCGTCCTCGAGGTCCCCATGTCCTCGAAGGGTCTCGCCCAGGTCGTCCTTGACTTCGGATTCGTCCAGACGTCCTCGTAGCCCTCGCCCAGGTCGTCCTTGACTTCGGATTCGTCCAGACTTCCTCGTAGCCATCGCCCAGGTCGTCCTTGACCGGATTCGTCCAGACTTCCTCCTAGCCCTCGTCCAGGTCGTCCTTGACTTCGGATTCGTCCAGACGTCCTCGTAGCCCTCGCCCAGGTCGTCCTTGACTTCGGATTCGTCCAGACGTCCTCGTAGCCCTCGCCCAGGTCGTCCTTGACTTCGGATTCGTCCAGACGTCCTCGTAGCCCTCGCCCAGGTCGTCCTTGACTTCGGATTCGTCCAGACGTCCTCGTAGCCCTCGCCCAGGTCTAACTCGATAGCATTGTTTACATGTCGTCGCTGATCTCGCCCAGCTTGTCCAGACGTCCTTGTCCAGACGTCCTTGTCCAGACGTCCTTGGAGTCGTCGTCTGGATCTGCGGTCGCCCCGGCATTCGCATTATCATTATTATTACCATTGTTATTATCATTATTGTTGTTATTATCATTTGCATTTTACTGTGATGGTGCTAATAATGATAATTTAAAAATTATAATAACAATGATGGTGTTAGATATGATTAAGATAATGATATTAACGATAGTGCTAGCAGTAATGATAATACTAAATGATAATAACAATGACAATAGTAATACTAACGCAATTACGAATAAGAATACTCATGCAAATACGTAAAAAACAAAATGAAATACCAAATCATATCCCTGTATATGTATCCCCTTTGTATCCCCATTTTCTCCTTAAAAAGCCACACGCACTTTTTTCTTGCGAGAGACTGGAACAAAAAAGTGATATTGCAACGGACTTTCATGTGTCACTCGGCGTTGATTCGTCTCGAGAGGGTCGGCGTTGGCGATTCCTTTGGCGTGGTCGGATAACTTGGTATCCGTTCTAGGCTTCAATGTGCTTTCAGACTAAATCGGACAGTTTGGGATCCATTCTAGACTTCGATGTGCTTTCAGACAAATCGGACAGTTTGGTATCCATTCTAGACTTCAATTTGCTTTCAGACAAAATCGGACAGTTTGGGATCCATTCTAGACTTCAATTTGCTTTCAAACAAATCGGACAACTTGGGATCCATTCTAGATTTCAATTTGCTTTCAGACAAAATCGGACAATTTGGTATCCATTCTAGACTTCAATTTGCTTTCAAACAAATCGGACAGTTTGGGATCCATTCTAGACTTCAATTTGCTTTCAGACAAATCGGACAGTTTGGGATCCATTCTAGACATCAGTTTGCTTTCAGACAAATCGGACAATTTGGGATCCATTCTAGACTTCAATTTGCTTTCAGACAAATCGGACAGTTTGGGATCCATTCTAGACTTCAATTTGCTTTCAGACAAATCGGACAGTTTGGGATCCATTCTAGACTTCAATTTGCTTTCAGACAAGTCGGACAATTTGGGATCCATTCTAGACTTCAATTTGCTTTCAGACAAATCGGACAATTTGGGATCCATTCTAGACTTCAATTTGCTTTCAGACAAATCGGTCAATTTGGGATCCATTCTAGACATCAATGTGCTTTCAGACAAATCGGACAATTTGGGATCCATTCTAGACTTCAATTTGCTTTCAGACAAATCGGACAATTTGGGATCCATTCTAGACTTCAATTTGCTTTCAGACAAATCGGACAGTTTGGGATCCATTCTAGACTTCAATTTGCTTTCAGACAAATCGGACAATTTTGGATCCATTCTAGGTCCAAATATGTTTTCAGATGGAATTCGATCTTCTAGGGCTGATTAGGCAAATTGGGATCCATTCTAGATCCAAATATGCTTTCAGGTGGAATTCGATATTCTAGGGCTGATCAGACTAGACAAATTGGGATCCATTTTAGATCCAAATATGTTTTCAGGTGGAATTCGATCTTTTAGGGCTGATCAGACAAATCGGGATCCATTCTAGACTCGAATGTTTTTTTTTTCTCTCAGGTAGACTTCGTTCTCCTTGGGTGATCTGACAAATCGGGATCCATTCTAGATACCGATGTGATTTTAAGTCGATTAAGTCCATCTGATTTAACCGGACAAATAGATATCAAGACCATATACCAGAATTGAATATTAACAACAAAGGTGGAGTTCTGACCCCTTTTTAGACCCCTGCTCAGACAAATCAGAGTCCATTCTAGTATGACATGACACAAGAATGAAAATTCAAATATTTATTGTCAGTATGAAGTTCCTATACTGTACATTCTAGTCTTCAAATCGATTGTACATTGATTTGGTTTGTTAATCTCACCCTTATTGACTGAGAATGAACATTGGGATTCGTTCAGATATCGGGAAGAATTCCAGTACTTTAAACTCCATCAAAGTGTGATTCATAATGGATAGAAATTTGGAAATGTACTAAGACCGAAGAATTCCAGATCCATGTTATGCGACAAAAAAAAAAAAAAAAAAAAAAAAAAAAAAAAAAAAAAAAATATATATATATATATATATATATATATATATATATATATATATATATCAGGCATAAAGTCGTTTAAGATGAGGACATCTATACCATTTTCCCCATAGATTTTATAGCCAGATGGATATTGTTGCGACTATACCTGTCAGTTGATCCCAAGAAAGACCCCTTCGAACAACTGTAAACAACAGATGTGTTCAATACCTCATTTTAAATCATTCAAGTCTTAATGAATACATATGGTAATTAAATGATGCTATATATAACACTTCATATAGATACTAAGAGCAATATATGCAATCTATAAAACCTTAGAACAATAATGACTACATTTCATTTCATTGGTAATATCAATTGAATTATTGTCAGCCCTTGAAAGCTTAATATCCTTTAAAACAAGAGTAATCACTTAATGAATTACTATTAATAAACATAATTCAGAAAGAGGAAATTTAAGATTTCATTTTCTAATCATGTATCACTTACGGTTTCAGAGTGTAATTAATGTACAGTGTGTTGCTAAGATTAGTCCACGAAATTATTTCATATGGTTTGGTCTTAGTTGCAGCTGTCGGAACTGCTATTTAGCTCGTTATATATGGAGAGCAAATTAACAGGTTCTCCTTTATCAAATACCTGTATAGCATTGATCAGGGGATAATAGGCACTTGTACTGTCGTAATCTTATGGGTCTCTACACATTATACTGCAGTGAGAATCAGCAAATGCAATTTCGTTGGAGTTCGTGTAGAATAGAACAGAAGACACATTTTCCTCATCAGATACACAAGCTGGTGGAAAACCATTACTTATACAACCACATCCTTTCACATCCATTTCCTCGCCGAGACCCAAACAACTTGAGCGTCGAGGTCATAGTTTTCCAGAGGGATAAATAAGAATTGTGATAACAGGAGACCAGAGAGCGAGAGGAGGAGAGGAGAGGAGAAGGACCGCCTGGTGGCAAGATCACCCCGAGGATCACCAACAGTAGGCCTACAATTACCCGTTATGACCATAGGTGGCGTTAGATATACTTGAAATAATGCCGGTAATGGTACAGACACTGCTGCTTTCGGTGCGCAGTATCACAGGACTAAATTACCTGGAATCACCGCCCACAACGCACTGCAACACAGATTGATCACAAATGTCAGATGTGTTGGCTTCAACGAAAACAAAGTTAAGCTGTTGGAGGTAGAAATTCACAGCTTGTGTCCATGTGCAACGGTTCCTGACGAAACACCAGTGTCAGGACCTGGGTAGGATTCCTAAGGACTTCCCAAACCATATGGTAGATACAAAAAATGATATACGACTGATGAAAGGAGACGCATACCTCGTCACCTCGTCCGTATCAGAATCAGGTATCCATTCTCTTTCCAGCAAGACCTTCCCAGGCATTGCAGACGTCAATCCACTTACCATTGCCACTCGGAGAATAATCCCTTTTGCTTTCCAGGATGTCTAAGCGGAACTAGAATCATCCCGGATCCTGTGTCGTTATCCCGTTGGCGACGATCTATCCCAGCTGTGTATTTTCACTGGTTCAAACAAGCGGAGGGTTATGGATGACCAGTGACCAAGCTTGATAGTCGGGTGTCACACTCTACCTCTTTCCTTTCTCATCCCACGCCCCCAATGACTTCCCCCCCCACACACACACACACACCCCTCTCTCTCATTGATCTCATGACCTTCATAACACGTTAAACAAAAAGTTTTGTAAACTACAGGCCCACGCAGACAATGTGTGGGCTTGTGTGTGTGTGTGTGTGTGTGCGTACGTCTTTCTACATAAATAAGGGAGCTCAATACATTCCTAATATTACAACCTTGTGGTCTTTGGAGAGCATTCTTTCAAATAATAAGTAAGATTTTTTTCATACAACGTCTGAAGACGATTGAGTATCTTATATTTAAGAGTATGTTTATCTGTATATAAGTGCCAGATATCCACGTCTGTATTTGCTCTATTCATTTCGATGCAAGTCTTTTTGCATAATTGTTATGTAAGCAGACATGTCAAAAGTTAAATGTCACGCCTAATGTATCATGAATTGACTGCATTCAGGTGTTGGCAATTTGCATATTAATCTGTATTAGAAATGATACAGATGGTACTGGAATAGTGATGGAATGCATCTATTGCAGATAGTCACTCCCTCCTTTCTTTATTTCAGTTTCCCCTTCCGTCATTCCTCTCTAAGTTATTAATTTCCTCATGAAACAGAAATTGATGGTAAATATTCAAAAGTGCTCTACCACTTAGAACACACCACCTGCTGCACATTGTCAATTACTGAGAAACCAAGTTGCGAGGGACCAGTGGATACATTTCAGGAAGACAAATGAACCGGTAATCGTGCAACAATTTATTCATCATATTGCAATAGATGGCAAGAAAAAAGTGAAGGAAAAAATTATATCCATAATATCAAAACAAACCATACTAATAACAAGGGATATATTAAAATTTGCCATAGGTTAACAAAAAAAAAAAAAAAAAAAAAAAAAAAGAAAGAAAGAAAGAATAAAAATATGTATATGGAACTAATTTCGCAAAAGCCTCATATGGAGCTGCAATTAAGTATATTTACTTTGATAAGACAGATACCTGTTGAAGATTTATCTACGTCCTTCAGAGAAGCGAAGATCAGCGGAATATGAAGAGGTGAGTAAAAGGAAAAGCGGTAGACATAGAGATAAAGAGAGAGAATAAGAACGGGAAGAATAAAGATGACAGAGAGGGGGGGGGGTATAAGGAAAGTCAGTACTGGAGGGAGGGAAAGAGAGAGAGAAGAGGAAAGAGAGTGAAAAATGGAGAAGGGCTGGGAGTGGATTGAGAAAGGAGAGACAATGGGAATGCGGAGAGGTGGTATCGAGAGAAAGAGAGAGAGAGAGAGAGAGAGAGAGAGAGAGAGATAGATAGAGAGAGAGAGAGAGAGAGAGAGAGAGAGAGAGAGAGAGAGAGAGAGAGAGAGAGAGAGAGAGAGAGAGAGAGAGAGAGAGGGAGCGGGAGAGGGAGAGAGAGACAGACAGACAGACAGACAGACAGACAGAGAGACACAGAGAGACAGAGAGAGGGAGAGAAAGAGAGAGAAAGAAAGAAAGCTTTGCCAGTATTTCTGAACGTACCCAAGGTCACGCATTGACGTACCGACCGGCCCCTCAGGTCAATGACGTAAGAAATATGGAGTGGTAAGGAGACAGAATGGGAAGAAAAGGCGCATAGGAGAGACAAGAGTAAGAGAGGAAAGATAGAGAAGGTGGTAGGGGTAAGGAGAGTCGTAGGGGTAGAGAGAGAAACTTTTAAATTTCTTCCCTCCAAACAGTTAACGAAAGTGGAAGTGAAAAAGAGAAAGAACTGGAAAGTAGAAAGGAGAAAGAAAGTGAAAGCGGAGAGAGATAGAGTGAGGAGAAAAAAAGGACAAATTAAACGAGGAAAAGACACAAAATGGACGAGAGAAGGAAGGGGAAAAAAGGAGAGAAAACGAAGCCCAGGTCACGCCCCGGCGAAACGAACGACGCGCGGGAGATCAGTGACGTCACCTGAAAGAGACCCAACGCTCGCCATATAGACATCGCATGTTGCAGCTCTCGTTGCACTTACTACATGTCCCGAGCTTTTACGACCGCTGCTCGGACGCGTGAGATGCGTTTAGGAATTTTAACACGCGCGTGCGGGTACGGGGAGGGGCGAGAAAATGGATTTAGATAAATGTAGTGCTTTTCGGGCTCATCACGCAGCGATGGAGCCGCGTCTGCTTGCACAAACACACTCGCGATTACATATACTTGCAGCCGCACAAAAACATAGAGGCGCAGAATTCCAAACGTATACACAGTCATATACAAACATATATGTGTAAAGTCACACACAAGAGAGAAAATAGATTGTGTTTGTACCTATTTTACACATGAATATATATGTATATATATATATATATATATATATATATATATATATATATATATATATATATATATATATATATATATATATATATGTATGTATATATATATATATATATATATATATATATATATATATATATATATATATATATATATATATATATATATATATATATATATATATATATATATATATATATATATATATATATATATATATATATATATATATATATATAGCCAAACGTTTGCACAGTCATATACAAACATAAATATTCATGTGAATGGTCACGCAAAAAAAGAGAGAAAAGAGAATGTGTTTGTCTTTATCTCTCTCTCTCTCTCTCTCTCTCTCTCTCTCTCTCTCTTTATATATATATATATATATATATATATATATATATATATATATATATATATATATATATATATATATACATATATATATATATATATATATATATATATATATAAATATATAAATATATATATATATATATATATATATATATATATATATATATATATAGAGAGAGAGAGAGAGAGAGAGAGAGAGAGAGAGAGAGAGAGAGAGAGAGAGAGAGAGTGAAAAAGAGAAAGAGAAAGGGAGGGATGATATATATTATGCTACATAGCTGATTCTTGTCATACTTATGACGACAGGAAGTAAGAAATGTACGAGAAAAATGAGTATTGATAGCTAAAGACATGAACACAAGCACAAGGATGCAATAACATTACAATCCAGATCTGCAACTGACATGTCTGCATCTCTTGAAAAGGAAAACTTATATCCTTCTTTAAAGCATTCTTCCTCAAGTGAACTGGATCTTCCCTGCAAATGTAAATGCAATTTGTAGAAAGAAATATTCGAGAAACTAAACCAAATAAGATCCATTTTACCGAAAGAAAAATGAAGAGAAAGAAATAGTCTCCTTCCCTTGCACACACATCAAAACAAACAAGATCTATCCAATTTTTATAAGTATACAAAGAC
>NC_091565.1:40674764-40682264 GCF_042767895.1 Penaeus vannamei
CGCACGCACGCACACACACACACACACACACACACAGACACACACACACACACGCACACACACACACACACACATGCTGAAGAAAATTTAATTAAACAACAAAGGAAAGACATACACACACATTACACTTCCACATTCGGATACACACACATGTAGGCCTGGTTTGTGTGTGATGATGAGCGTATTCATGCAGGAGGGAAAAATGCAAAGAAAATTGAAATAACACGACCTGAGACATAACATATTCATGCAATAGTTCTTTAAGAGAAAAATGGGAATTAGACATGTATTACAGAAGGAAGGAGACAGGGGAGAGAGAATAATAGAATAAACAGAGATTCGGAGACAGAAAGAGAGGGAGTAGGAAGGGAGGGAGTTAAACAGAAGGAAAGATGGAAAGGGGAAAAAGGAAGTGAGAGAAAGAAGAAAATCGCTTAAAAAGAAATTAGAGTTCATTAAAAAAATAATAATAAATAAATAAATTCAAACTCTTTAGTGCATCTTAAGCATTAGAAGCAATGCTACAGAGCAATATTTGTTTTAGTAATTGAAATTAAATTTATACATTTTATATCTTACCGCAGCACGTGGCTTTGATCGAAACTTTTCAACGACAAAACGATAATAATGATGAATTTGCAACTTAATAACCTGTTAGCTTCTTTTCTAAGAAGTCAGAAGAGGTCAGATGAAATTATATTAACTATTGTTGCTATCGTCTTTGCAACAGTAAAGCAAATCGATATCTTGAGGAATTTTCTACATTAAACAGTATTAATACTTACGTAAAAAGGGAGGCTGAGAAATATAAATGTAACGTCACATTTGACAAAATCATCTTTTTTTACCAGTTTTTGTTTCTTCAAAAAGTCTACGAGCGTGCTGCCTTTTAACTCGTGTTCTTTGAGATGAGAAAGAATAAAAGTTTGAAGCAGCATAACCCAGGCCGAAACACATGCACATGTCAAACTTCCCAAGATTACATGAACAGTGAGAGGCTGTTATCAAGAGCAAAACTGAATGGTATTTAAGTTTGGAGAAGACACATATCCGTTTAAAACATAATGAAAATATATTCATAACTTTTTGAGTTATCCGGAGCAGGATCTGGAACATGATCCAAACCATCGAAATTTACTGACATTTAATTTGGACTAAGACACAATTCTGGTGAAAATTTCTTTAAAATCTGTTCATAACATCATAAGTTATCCTGATAACCATCTAACGAACAAACTGACTAATGCTACCCATGGTGGAGGTAATGATATATTATAATGCTAATTCTAAAAGTAATAATAGAAGTGATCATAATGTTGACAATGATAATAATTAAAAAAAATAATTGTAATAGTAATTTTGAGAATTATGATAATAACAATAATAATAGTAATAATATTGGTAACAATACTGATGATAATAGAAATAGCAGTCGAATTAACAATAATAATTATGATTGAAATTTTAATATTAATAATGTTAATAATAAAAAGACCAATGATAACTATGATAAGAAAAGAAAATACAATAATGATAATGAAAATTATAGTATTGACCATAATAGTAACAGTATTAAGGATGACACTACTACTACTTTTAATAATAATGATAAAATAGAAATCATATAATTAAAAATGATCATAAACATTATAGGATATACAATTATATAATTGATATTGAGTACATTAATAATACGAATCATCACTATTGGGAGCTAACGCCGGCGAGGGCGCATAGCCGCATCCACCCTTTCTTTCCACCTACGAGGGTCCCTCATGGCGAGCCCCCAAGCAGGGACTCGGCGGATCTCGAGCTTCTCACGACAGGCTTGATCGATCTGTACAAGCCACGACTTCCTAGGTCGCCCCACAGGCCTCCTCCACCCAGTGACTTTGAACAGTAGCTCTGCCCAGTAACCAGTCCATGCAAGTGTTGAGAAGTGTTGGCGCAAGGACACAGATATGCCTCACTCCTGAGTTAACAAGAAAGAAGCATGACAGGCCCCCGCCACACTTTACTTTCAGTACCATTATATAGGCTTGCTATTCATCCAATAATCCTTGTTGGAATTACTGTAAACCTCAGAATCTCTCAGAGTGATTCCTGATGCACCGAATCGAACGCCTTCTAATGGAACCTCGATTTCTGATGCACCGAATCGAACGCCTTCTAATGGAACCTCGATTCCTGATGCACCGAATCGAACGCCTTCTAATGGAACCTCGATTCCTGATGCACCGAATCGAACGCCTTCTAATGGAACCTCGCAATCAGATCCAGTAGAAAATTTTTTGGTGTTCGTGGAACCTGATTATTAAGGATCCGACTTGCGACCCGACGGAAAATTGAGCCCACGCCCGAACTCACGACGGCGCTCTACAATGACTCGAAGCGCGAGGATACGGTCTATTTCGGACTTACCGGGAGTGAATCCAGATTGCTCCGGTCTCTGATGCCTCAAGTAGGTGGCCTTTGATACGTCTCAGAAGGATGAGGGCGAGAACCTTTCCAGGTATACTGAGCAGTGTGATGCCTCGGTGATTGCTGCTGTCCCCTCGGTCATACGAATAAATTCCCTCAAAATGCCAACTCTCAGTATGATGGAATTAAGCAAAAGTAATGAAAAAAAAACTTACTGATAGTTTTTTTTTTTTTTTTTTTTTTTTTATTCTCTATCAAAAAATTCTCATCAGAAACAGAAATCAATATTTTATTTCCTATACCTGTCCGGGTTAAGCGCCTAAGGGCTGATGCTAACTAGTTCACCTTGTTATATTTCTGTCTATAACACACACATACGCGCAAAGAGAGAGACAGACAGACAGACAGACAGACAGACAGAGAGAGAGAGACAGACAGACAGAGACAGAAAGAGATGCTGAACAAATAGTAATTAAATCGCGAAGAAAAGAAATACACATACCTTTTATACGTACTCATCGGCATACACATTACACTTACATACACATAACACTTACATACACATTACACTTACATACACATAACACTTACATACACATTACACTTACACATTCGGATGTACATATACACACATACAGGCCTCGTTGGTGTGTAAGCATGAGTGTATTTAAGAAGGAGGAAAAGAATAAGTAGCACAGAAAATTGAATTATCCAGACAGTAAGATATAACTCAATTTTATGTAAAGGTTCTTGAAGAGAAATATAGAGGAACTAGACAAGTATTGCAGAAAGAGGGAGACGGAGAGAGAGAAAGAGGGAGATTCAGAGAGAGAGAGATTAGAAGTAGGGAGGAAGAGAGGGAGGGAATCAGAAGAAAAGATGAAAAGAAAGAAGAAAGGGAAGTAAGAAAAGAAAATTCGTTTAAAAAGAAATTGGTTTATTATAAAAAAAACTAAAAGCATAAACTAGCTCTAATGCCTCTTAACCATTAATAAGAATCCTATATATCAGTATATATTTTATCATAAAACTTTAACTTTTACAATTTTCATTTTACTGCAACAAGTGGCTTTGATTAATATTTCCAATGAAAAAATGACAGTGATAATTATAATAAGAACTCAATAATCTACTTGTTTCTTTCCTAAGAATGCAGACCAAAGGAGGCCAGAGGAAATTATATAAAATTTTATCGTCTTCTTTGTCTTGGCAAAAGTCTCTGACAAAAGGTAATTCAATAGCTAATTACGAAAAAAAGAGAGAGGGAGAAGAATATAAAAATTACGTCACCATTGACAAAAAATCCTCTTTATTTATCCTTTTCTCTCTCTTAGAAAAGTCCATGTGTTTGCTGCCTTTTAAGTCATATACTTTGAGAAGAAGAAGAAGAAGAAGAAGAAGAGGAAGAAGAAGAAGAAGAAGAAGAAGAAGAAGAAGAAGAAGAAGAAGAAGAAGAAGAAGAAGAAGAAGAAGAAGAAGAAAAAAAGAAAGTTTGAAGCACCGTAAGCCTTGCCGAAACACATGCACATGCTGAACTTCTCAAGGTTGCATGAACAGTGAGAGGTTGTTGCAACGTGTTGACCTTTGAGTGAAAGAAGGCAAGGAAAGAATTCAACTGAATATTAGCAAAGTCGTGAAAACTTGGAATAAAAACTAGTTTATGACAGTGAGAATGGCAAGAAGTTTAAGGTAGAATATAATGATAGTAATGCGATAGTCATGATGATAAGGAGGAGGAAGAGGATGTTGGCAATAATGATGAAAATCGCCTAATGATAATAATAACAATGATAGTAATAATAACAACAATGATAAGAATAAAAATAACGATATCAATGATGAGGATGATAATAAAAATAATAATAAAAATAATGAAAAAAGAACAGTAACATGATCTAAAATATGATATGAGCAGATAATGAAATTCGCACTTTAAGATATGCACAATCATTGGCGAGTTTATTTGATTATATAATATTAGTGGCATGATGCGCGTTAGGTGTATGATAACGAAATGCCTCTGGACTTCTTTATTGTTCAAAATTTAATGTTTACTTCATTCACTGAAATATAGAATGAAAATCAAAGAGATGTTAATAAAGTCAATTTCAGCTTCTGAAAGAAATTAAAAAAATAATAATTTAGTTGCCTTATCAGAATTAAGCAAACAAACTAGAAATGGAATGAGAGAGAGAGAGAGAGAGAGACGAGACAGAGACAGAGACAGAGACAGAGACAGAGACAGAGACAGAGACAGACAGAGACAGAGACAGAGAGAGATGCTGAACAAATAGTAATTAAATCGCGAAGGATAGAAATACACATACCTTTTATACGTACGCATCGGCATACACATAACTTACATACACACTACACTTACACATTCGGATGTACATATACACACATACAGACCTCGTTGGTGTGTAAGAATAAGTGTATTTAAGGAGGAAAAGAATAAGTAGCACAGAAAATTGAATTATCCAGACAGTGAGATATAACTCAATTTTATGTAAAGGTTCTTGAAGAGAAATATTGAGGAACTAGACAAGTATTGCAGAAAGAGGGAGACGGAGAGAGAGAAAGAAGGAGATTCAGAGACAGAGAGATTAGAAGTAGGGAGGAAGAGAGGGAGGGAATCAGAAGAAAAGATGAAAAGAAAGAAAAAAAGGAAGTGAGAAAAGAAAATTCGTTTAAGAAATTGATTTATTATAAAAAAAAACTAAAAGCATAAACTAGCTCTAATGCCTCTTAACCATTAATAAGAATCCTATATAGCAGTATATATTTTATCATAAAACTTTAACTTTTACAATTTTTATTTTACTGCAACAAGTGGCTTTGATTAATATTTCCAATGAAAAAATGACAGTGATAATTATAATAAGAACTCAATAATCTACTTGTTTCTTTCCTAAGAATGCAGACCAAAGGAGGTCAGAGGAAATTATATACATTTTTATCGTCTTCTTTGTCTTGGCAAAAGTCTCTGACAAAAGGTAATTTAATAGCTAATTACGAAAAAAGAGAGAGGGAGAGGAATATAAAAATTACGTCACCATTGACAAAAAATCCTCTTTATTTATCTTTTTCTCTCTCTTCGAAAAGTCCATGTGCTTGCTGCCTTTTAAGTCATATACTTTGAGAAGAAGAAGAAGAAGAAGAAGAAGAAGAAGAAGAAGAAGAAGAAGAAGAAGAAGAAGAAGAAGAAGAAGAAGAAGAAGAAGAAAAAAAAAAAAAAGTTTGAAGCACCGTAAGCCTTGCCGAAACACATGCACATGCTGAACTTCTCAAGGTTGCATGAACAGTGAGAGGTTGTTGCAACGTGTTGACCTTTGAGTGAAAGAAGGCAAGGAAAGAGAGTTCAACTGAATATTAGCAAAGTCGTGAAAACTTGGAATAAAAACTAGTTTATGACAGTGAGAATGGCAGGAAGTTTAAGGTAGATTATAAGGTCATGATGATAAGGAGGAGGAAGAGGATGTTGGCAATAATGATGAAAATCGCCTAATGATAATAATAATAACAATGATAGTAAAAATAACAATGATAAGAATAAAAATTACGATATCAATGATGAGGATGATAATATAAATAATGATAATAACAATAATGAAAAAAGACCAGTAACATGATCTAAATTATGATATGAGCAGATAATGAAATTCGCACTTTAAAATGTGCACAATCAATGGCGATTTTTATTTGATTATATAATATTAGTGACATGATGCCCGTTAGGTATATGATAACGAAATGACTTTTTATATTGGTCAAAAATTAATGTTTACTTCCTTCACTGAAATATAGAATGAAAATCAGATAGATGTAAACAAAGTCAATCATTTTTAGTTTGTGTGACAATTTCAGCTTCTGAAGGAAATAAAAAAAAAATAAAAAAAATAGTTGCCTTATCAGAATTAAGCAAACAAACTAGAAATGGAATGACGTAAAAATGAATGTAATTTTTTTCTATTTTTTAAGACATGGGTTATGGGAATACTGTGTACGAGTATCAGATTCTTTTCTAAATACGTCTACATTTTATTATGAAACGGGAATATTATTTTTGGTTTCGCGAAATAATTCCTATGTAGGATATTTGTATGGACGTCGATATACTGATATTATCGCAAGGAAACTCAAATGAATCTGAATAACCTAAATTCGGTTGTTACATCACAAATATTGACTAATAATGGTCTTTAGATGAAGCCTAAATACTGACTTCAGAAGTCAACTCGTAAGTATTTAAATAAACCCAAAATAATTTATACTGGTTTCACTTTTCAAAAGACTCAATGGGACGAACTGACACTTCTCTTGCTCTCATTCCCCGCCATAGATAGCCAGTGTCTTGCCAGGCTTCAAGGGAGTCGGACGCGTCGCTCTCGCCTGAATACCTACTAGACGTGATGCGGCAGGAAATTTTAGGTAATCAATAAATCAATCCAGAATGTTAAGTATGAGCATCTTGTCCCTTAACCCTTTGAAGTTATAAGGTAGACCCTAACAGAAAGCCGTAGAATTTTACAATCCAGAGTAATTATTTATTCATTGAGTAAGCTACGTGGAAGTTACTTAGCTATAAGTTTACTCGGAAAGTAATTGTATTCTAGTTGTGTATATGCTATTTTGCTTTGACTTTTATATACTAATTACCCTGTGATTAGAATGGAGTTCTTGAAGATATCCATTATCCAGATCTTAATTTACCCTAATTATCATTAAATTGGTTCCGTATTTCGATGTAATAGAATTGGACGTACAATTCTGTAGACAGGAAGGTCCACTTTTCAGGAAACAAAATTTAAAAATATCAAATCATAGGATGAATAAAAGTATATCAACTGATATTATATGATAATATATCGTCTCCTTAGGTTCATTTATGCAGGATCATTTGTGTTAGAGGCGTTGTTGCTATGTATGAATTATAGGAAATAAATCTAAGATGGGTTAAAGAAAACAACACACATACTTGTATATATATAAATGTGTATGTGTGTGCGTGTGTGCGTGTGCGTGTGCGTGTGCGTGTGCGTGTGCGTGTGCGTGTGCGTGTGCGCGTGTGTGTGTGTG
>NC_091565.1:40684764-40687264 GCF_042767895.1 Penaeus vannamei
CAACACATAACAATGGTTAAAAAGATAATAACAATAATAATGATATTAATAGAATGACTATAATCATGATAATAGCAATAATAATGATATTGATAACAGGAATGATGATGATGATAAATCAACTACATCCCAAACGATAGTGATAATAAAGATAGTGATAACAAAAAGAGTAAGAGTAATGATGATAAAAATAAGAACAATATTGATGGTGATAAATTTAATAATAATAATGATTAGTAATAACAATATTAAAGATGATAATAATACTAATGCTAATAATAATAATAGTAATAATAATACTAATGATAATGATAATTACAATAAAAATGCTGGCAGTAATAACGATGTTGATAACAATGATAATAACAATATTGATAACAATAATAATAATGATAATGATAATCATCATGTTAATAGCGTTAATGATAATAATGATCCAAATAACAATAAAGATCATAGTAATGAAAATGGTAATGATCATAATAATAATGATAATAACAAGAGTAGTAATGATAATAGCAATAATAATAATAATAATAATAATAATAATAATAATAATAATAATGATGATGATGATGATGAAACTAATAACAATAATGGTTAAAATAGTGACATAAATAAAACAATGTGATGCTAATGAAGATAATGATAAAGAATATAATAAGGGTAACAATTATTTTTAAAAAGATACCGACCAATAATATCAAAGATGTCCAATAAAGATCATATGAAATAAAAGCAACGATAATAATCATGATAAACCTAAAACGATTAGGTTTATAGTAAACAGTGAATCGCGTCATATTTCACTTCACTGCTTAAATACCACGAGAAACACGATATATTACTGTGATATATCAGAGGAGGTCGAGAATTATTTATTGCACATTTTATTAAATTTGTGGAGAGCAGATTAAACAAATGACATAAATTACGATCGTGCTTTTCTTTGAATGTCGATAACCCGCTGGCATTCATGTTCATGTGACAGGGAATACTGCAGTTAGTGAATTTATGAGTATGTTTTTTTGTCTTTCTTTCTTACTCTCTCTCTCTCTCTCTCTCTCTCTCTCTCTCTCTCTCTCTCTCTGTCTCTCTCTCTCTCACATACACACACACACACACACAAACACACACACACACACACACACACACACACACACACTCACACACACACACACACACACACACATACACACACTCTCTCTATGTCTCTCTCTCTCTCTCTCTCTCTCTCTCTCTCTCTCTCTCTATATATATATATATATATATATATATATATATATATGTATATATATATATATATATATATATATATATATATATATATATATATATATATATATTCAATTATCTATGTATGTATATGCATTTATAAATATATGTATGTTTATATGTAGATGTACATATATATGTATATGTACATATATATATGCATATATTATATATAAACATATATGCATATATATATATATATATATATATATATATGTCAGACCACATATGAAACCTTTCCCTTCACATCTCCTTCCCCAGTCACAACGCCCCCTACCTCCACCCCAAGTCCCTCCTCCACACCCTCCATACCCATACCCGCGACCAGCAATCCTCCCCTCCCCTCTCTCCCTCCCTATGGCCACCCAGCTCCCTCACGCCCTTGCTGATTCGCCGGCCTCCTACTCTGCTGAGCCATCCGCGTGCCCTTCGCCAGGCGCTCCCAGCCAGCAGACCACCGCCCCTACAGACGCCCCAGCTTCCCCGAAGTCAACCAGGAGCCCTCCCGCCGTGAGACCCAAAACCAACAAGCCAAAGAAGACCTCTCAATTTCCGAAATGGAACTTGAGATGAAACAAAAACAAAACAGGAATAACTATCAAAGAGAACAACTCGACCCCAACCACCAATAGGAGGGACTAGCTCGGCACTCCTCAAGAAGTGCCACCTGTTATCCTTAACAACTATGCAGAACGAGTACAGCCCACACAAGATATTGATGAAGACAGTTAAACCAAGGTCAAATCAAGAAATCAGAGAAAAAAAAAGCAAGAGAACATCAAACACCAAAGCCTTGGGATCATTTTTGAGGCTACTAATAAATTCCTCAATCAATTTTCATGAAAATTTAATGACATAAATCTAAGATCCCTACTTTCGTGTGTAGAAAGTTTGAAGACGGTACATGGAAAAGAAGAAGAAAACAATGAATTTCATAAAAAAAAAAAAAAGCGTGAGCTTTCAAGCTAATTAAGATAATTAGTTTTTAAAATTACCGGTGATGAAAGTAATCACTGCCAAACAAAACAGAAGCTTTATATTTGTTCAATTATATGATTTTTGAATGTAAAAATAATAACCATCAAGTGTCGCGGCGCCTATAAACTCAGAATTTACGCGTGTATAAAAATTCCATACCACACTTATTTAAAAAAAAATTGCTTCTTAGAGAATATTTAATGACGAACACCATAAAAAAAAATGAAGTAAAGAGCAAAATACCTGT
>NC_091565.1:40702264-40709764 GCF_042767895.1 Penaeus vannamei
CATTGCACGGGGAAGCGGGTTAGTTAGAATGACGTGACTTTGTAATAATGGCAGGACCAAGAATTCTAAATTAATAGGAAAGGTGGAGGAGGGAGGAGAACGGAAGAGGAGGAAGAGTGTAAAGGTGGGGAAGAGGATAGTGAAGATGGTGATGATGATGATGATGAGGATGAGGATGGTGATGATGATGATGATGATGATGATGGTGATGGGGATGAGGATGAGGATCATGATCATGATGATGATGATGAGGAGGAGGAGGAGGAGGATAATGATAATGATGGTGATGGTGATGATGATGATGATGATTAAGATAATAATGATGAAGAAGCAGAAGTAGAAAAAGAAGATGATGAAGAAGAAGATGAGGATGAAGTTGATGATAATATCGATAATGATGAAAATGATAACTGAAAACTAGTAATCGAGGCATAGATAATGGGAAATAAACGGGAGGAGATGGTAGTAGAGAAGAAATCTCGGAAGAGGGAAACCGAAAGTCAGAATAGAGAAAATGAAGAAGAAAAATCACATGTCGGAGAAAATTGCAAATTAAGGACACTCAGGAAACCAAAAAATGAAAAAAGACAAAGAAAAAGAGGAACAAAAAAGAAGCAAAAACAGAAAAACAAAAACATTTTTTTCTTGAAAGACAAAGAAAAAAAAACTATCTTGATATAATAGACAAGACTAATTCCGTATAAGCAGAGACCTCCGGCATAGAGTAATACAAACATTTCCTTTATGTCTGTAGTTTTGATATGTGTAACAAGTAGTGGGCTCAGCGGACAGTAACATCCCAGGGTAAAATGAAACACAGGGTAGGTGTCTGTGGGAGAGAGAGGGGGGGGGAGGGGTGTACGTTTTCGTGTGTGTGTGTGTGTGTGTGTGTGTGTGTGTGTGTGTGTGTGTGTGTGTGTGTGTGTGTGTGAGAGAGAGAGAGGGGGGGATGTACGTTTTCGGGGGTGTGTGTGTGTGTCTGTGTGTGTCTGTGGGAGAGAGAGAGGGGGGGGGATGTGTGTGTGTGTGTGTCTGTGGGAGAGAGAGGGGGGGGGGATGTATGTTTTCGTGTGTGTGTGTGTGTCTGTGTGTGTCTGTGGGAGAGAGAGGGGGAGGATGTACGTTTTCGGGTGTATGTGTGTGTGTGTGTCTGTGGGAGAGAGAGGGGGGGGATGTGTGTGTGTGTGTGTGTGTCTGTGGGAGAGAGAGAGAGAGAGGGGGGGGGATGTGTGTGTGTGTGTGGGGGGGGAGGGGGGGATATGTGTGTGTGTGTGTGTGTGTGTGTGAGTGAGAGAGAGAGAGAGAAGAGAGACTGAGTGAATATTTTTTATCTCTGAATATTTTTTATGTGTCTCTGGGAGAGAGAGAGAGGGGGGGATGTACGTTTTGTATTGCGTGTGTGAGTGTGTGTGGGGGGGGGGATATGTGTGTGAGTGTGTGTGTGTGTGTGTGTGTGTGTGTGTGTGTGTGTGTGTGTGTGTGTGTGTGTGTAAAGAGAGAGACTGAGAGAGAATAGGTGTTTCATCTCGCATGTGTATGTGTGTGTTTATTTGACAGAGAAGGAGAGAAAGAGAGAAAGTGTGAGTTTTGTCTATACTTTAATTACATGTACTGCATTTGGGTATGTATAACTGTGTGTATGCCTGTGTGTGTGTAAGGGGGCTGTGTGTGTGTGTGTGTGTGTGTGTGTGTGTGTGTGTGTGTGTGTGTGTGTGTGTGTGTGTGTGTGTGTGTGTGTGTGTGTGTGTGTGTGTGTGTGTGTGTGTGTGGTAGCAAGCATTCCTCAAGTTTCTAGAGCTAAGATAATCTTATTTCATCCATCTATAAATTACAATACATTCCGGTAATACGCTTCCAATAATGATAACAAAAAAGATAAACAAGTAAACAAATAAAAAAAATACAACTTTATGTTAATAATGACAACAACAACAACAAAACAAAAACAAATAAACAAATAGATAAAAAATACAGCTTTATGCGATCTATGCACAAATGACTTACAGTGCTAATGAATAACATAAACAAATAAATAAATAGATAAAAAATACAGCTTTATGCGATCTATCCACAAATGACTTACAGTGCTAATGAATAACATAAACAAATAAATAAATAGATAAAAAATACAGCTTTATGCGATCTATCCACAAATGACTTACAGTGCTAATGAATAACATAAACAAATAAATAAATAGATAAAAAATACAGCTTTATGCGATCTATCCACAAATGACTTACAGTGCTAATGAATAACATAAACAAATAAATAAATAGATAAAAAATACAGCTTTATGCGATCTATCCACAAATGACTTACAGTGCTAATGAATAACATAAACAAATAAATAAGTAGATAAAAAATACAGCTTTATGCGATCTATCCACAAATGACTTACAGTGCTAATGAATAACATAAACAAATAAATAAATAGATAAAAAATACAGCTTTATGCGATCTATCCACAAATGACTTACAGTGCTAATGAATAACATAAACAAATAAATAAATAGATAAAAAATACAGCTTTATGCGATCTATCCACAAATGACTTACAGTGCTAATGAATAACATAAACAAATAAATAAATAGATAAAAAATACAGCTTTATGCGATCTATCCACAAATGACTTACAGTGCTAATGAATAACATAAACAAATAAATAAATAGATAAAAAATACAGCTTTATGCGATCTATCCACAAATGACTTACAGTGCTAATGAATAACATAAACAAATAAATAAATAGATAAAAAATACAGCTTTATGCGATCTATCCACAAATGACTTACAGTGCTAATGAATAACATAAACAAATAAATAAATAGATAAAAAATACAGCTTTATGCGATCTATCCACAAATGACTTACAGTGCTAATGAATAACATAAACAAATAAATAAATAGATAAAAAATACAGCTTTATGCGATCTATGCACATATGACTTACAGTGCTAATGAATAACATAAACAAATAAATAAATAGATAAAAAATACAGCTTTATGCGATCTATCCACAAATGACTTACAGTGCTAATGAATAACATAAACAAATAAATAAGTAGATAAAAAATACAGCTTTATGCGATCTATCCACAAATGACTTACAGTGCTAATGAATAACATAAACAAATAAATAAATAGATAAAAAATACAGCTTTATGCGATCTATCCACAAATGACTTACAGTGCTAATGAATAACATAAACAAATAAATAAATAGATAAAAAATACAGCTTTATGCGATCTATGCACAAATGACTTACAGTGCTAATGAATGACCAAATGCCACTGACTTCTCTGCTCGTGTGATAGAATTGAATGTCTTGCCGTTTCTGTCATTTTCAAAATGTCATTTTCAAAATGGCGAATTTCGCATTTTTCCGTTTTTTTACTATAATTCAAAAACTGTTCGGGCGATTTCGAAAAAAAAATCGACCACAGGCAATGGGAAGGGGCACAAATAAAAGGGTGTGAGTTTCATCAAAATCGGCAAGAACAATCGAAAAATCGAAAAAAAAGCAGACGGTCCCCTTAAGGCATATATTAGCTATTTCTGTAACAGGATGTTATTGTTTTCTTGTTAATTCTTTTTTATCCTGTCCTTATCATCTCATTATCAACATTATATAAAGAGAAGAATATGTCTTCCGAGATCAGAGAATTGCCTGAGGAATGCTGTATCATTTATTAGATTAGTATTGATCAAATTCATAATTATAATGTTAATAAAAATATCTTTGATGATACTGATGGTAAGGAGGATGAGAGTATGTAGCAGGAGGAAGCGAAGGATGATAAAAGGGATCATAGTGATAATAGTGAAAATAATGATAGTGATGAAAGTAATACTGGTAACAACAATTATGGTGATGATAATAATGATGGTGATAATAATAATGATTATAAAAGCATTAAGAATATGACTGCTGCTAGTAATGATGATGGTAATTAATGATGATAATAAGGCCTATGAAAGCATTAATAATATGACTACTAATAATAATGATAATGGTAATGATAATCTTAATAATAATCATTATTTTCAATATTAATATTATTATTGTTATCACCATTATTATTGCTGTTATTATTCATGTTATTGATATTGTTGTCATTATTATTGTTATTTCTATTATTATTAATATTAGTAGTAGTAGTATCATTATTATTATTGTTATTATTATCATCATTGTTATTATCATTATTATCATCATCATTGTTTATCATTGTGGCTATTATTATTATCATAATGATAATAATGATAACGATTATATTAGCAGTGATACTGATGCTAATACTATTACTTATAATGATAAAAGTGATGATGATAATGATGATGATGATGATGATGATGATGATGATGATGATGATAATGATAATGATGATGATAATGATAATGATAATGATGATGATGATGATAATGATGATGATGATGATGATGATGAGGATGAGGATGAGGATGAGGATGAGGATGAGGATGAGGATGAGGATGAGGATGAGGATGATGATAATGATAATGATAATGATAATGATAATGATGATGATGATGATTATGATGATTATACTCATTACGTTCTCTATCTCTGAGTGTGAGTTTGTCTACACTCCCAAAACTATTATACACTCCATACTTATCTAGTTTCACTCCCTCAGCCTGCGGTCTGTTAGCTAGCCTGTGTTTGTACCTACGTGAGTGTACCCGTTCGCTTGCCTGTGCACATATCCGTGTGAACCAATTATACAAGCACATGCTGGAAATTGCAAGCAAATTTGCCGAATCGGGAACAGAATCTAAAATATTAAAGAAGATAGAACGGACCCGAAAATCCCAACACTGGCTCTCGTTCTCTCTCGCTCTAAAAGAGGTTAGGAGCGGATCCGCCATCTTGTTCGTCGCTAATTATAAAATGTTGATTAAAAAGTGACATGAAACGAGTTGTTTGTCGGATGCGAGTATGTTAGGGAGGAGGAGGAGGAGGGGAGAGGAGAAGGAGAAGATGTCGATAGTAAAGGAAGGAAAGAAGGGGAGAAGGAGGAGAGAAAAAGAAGAGGAGAAGGAAGTAGAGGAAGAAAGAAAAGGAAATACACAGGAAATCAAAAGTAAAAATGAAGAAGAAGAAGCAAGATTAATAACACGAAACAAAAGAAGAAGCATAATTATTCTATTAATGATATAATCCTTGATATCAAGCGCTATGATAATTAGGAGATGGTAAAAAAAAAAAATGATAACAACAATGATGATAATGATAATAATAATAGGGATTATAATAATAATGATGATGACAATGATAAAAAAGAGATCATTCCAATAATCATAGTAATATCAACAATGATAATGATGATAAGGATGATAAGACTGATGTTAATGATAATAATGATAATAGAAATCATGATAATAATGATAATAGAAATCATGATGATAATGATGATATAAATCATGATAATAATAGTAATAGGATGATAATAATGATAATGATAATGATGATTGTGATAATAACAACAGCAGTAATAATTCTGATACTGATAACAATGACGGTGATGATGAAGAAGAGGCAATAATATTTTTATTAGATGTTTTTATGTGCCTCTTTCTTCTTTTTTATTCGTTTTATATATGTCTCGAATTTGCATTTCATCATCTTCACTAATTCTTGAATTTGACTCTTTTCCCTTTCTCTATCGTGTTCTCTTTCTTCCTTTCTCCTTTATTCCTTTCTCTCTTCTTCCTTTCCTTCTCCTCCTCCTCCGCCTGTTTTCCTTTCCGTTCTTCTGCCTTCTTCCAGTGATCTTTTCCTCCTTTTCCATATTTCTATCTTTATCTTCTTCTCTCCTCTGTGTTTTCCTCTTTTCTCTTCTCTATTTCCTTTTTCCATAGTTCTTCCCTAAACATCGCTCTTTTTCCTCTTCCTTTATTCCCTTTCTCTCTTCTTTTCATTTTCTCTCTACAATTTTTTTATTTTTTCTTCCTTTACTATACCCCTTTCTTATCTGCTTATTCACCTCTTCCCCTTATCACTTCTTCCTCCGTTTATTGCTTTCCCCTCCATTTATCATCTCCTCTTCCGTTTATTATCTCCGTCTATCATCTCTTCTCCCATTTATCACCCGTTCCGTTTATCACTTCCTTCTCTATCTACTCCCTCTTCTTCTGTTTTTTCTCTTCTCATTTTGTTCGTTTCTTATCTCCTATCCTCTTTCCTCTCCTTCCTAACCCTTCTTCACATCCCCTTCTCTTCCCTCCTACCCCCCTACCCCCTACTCCCTACCCCACTCATCAGGCCTCCTATTAGTCCCCCTCCCCCCACTCCATCTACCTTTTATCCCCCCCCCCCCCACCACCATCCTCCCTACCTGGTCTCCTCCCCTTTAACCTCCCCTCGCGTCACCCCCTCCCCTCCCCCATCCTTCCTACCCGGCCTACTCCCCTCCATCTCCCTCCCTTCTATCCCCCCCTCCCCCAGCCTCCCCACTCGACCTCCACCCCTTTAACCTCCCCTCCCTTCCGCCTCCCTCCCTCCCCCCCCCTCTAATCCTCCCCACCCGACCTCCCTCCCTCCCCCCCCCTCTAATCCTCCCCACCCGGCCTCCTCTCTTCTAACCCCCCCCCTATCCTCCCTCCCTTCTACCTCCCTCCCCTCCGCCTCCCTCCCTCCTCCCCTCCACCTCCCTCCCTCCTCCCCTCCTCTAATCCTCCTCACCCCCTCCTCCCTTCTACCCCCCCTCCCTTCTACCCCCCTCCCCTCCCCTCCACCTCCCTCCCTTCTACCCCCCCCCCCTTCCTCCAATCCTCCCCACCCGACCTCCTCCTCCCCTTTAACCTCCCCCCCTCACCCTCCCCACCCCCTCACCCTCCCCACCCCCCACCCCCGTCTCCCTCTCCACATCCTCAGGCCTGAAAATTACATCAACACGAAATCAGCTGACGGTCACGCTGCTAATTGGAACGCCTTTAATTGTTTATCATAATCTACAATATTCGAAATCGTTCCTTTTCGGCAAAATGCGGGATTTATTCTTTTTTATCATTATTTTTTCTTTCATTATCATTATCATTGTCATCGTTATTATTACTATTGTGATCATCATTATTGTTTTTTTATCATTATTGCTGCCATTTTTTTTATTATCATTATCATTGTCATCGTTACTATTACTATTATGATCATTATTATTGTGATTGTTATTGTCATTATCGTTATTTTGATGATTTATTTTACTTTCGTTTCTTTATCATTGTTATTTCAATCTTCATCATTGTTGTAGATCATTATCATTATCATTATCATGATTATAATCATTATCATCATTATTATTATCATTTCATTTCTTTGTTCCTTTTGCTCTTCCTATCTCCTTCCTTCCTCTTTTCTTTTCATTTTTAGGCCATACGTTTTAATGAATCGAGAAATTAAAAAAATAATAAAGGTAATAAGAGTTTAGATTACATTCCAGCGAAATTAATTGTCTATATTCTCCCTTTCATTTGCACCAG
>NC_091565.1:40712264-40714764 GCF_042767895.1 Penaeus vannamei
ATGATAATAATTAAAATAGCAGTGACGATAATAATTATAATAACAAGGATGATAACAATGATAATAACAAAAATGCTAATAATAACAACAATAATGATAATGATGATAATGATAATGAAAATGAAAATAATGATATTAATAGAAATATGAATAATAATGATAAGTAATAAAGATAATGGTTATGATGATAATGATGATGATGGTGGTGGTAATAGAAATAATAATAATGATAATAATGATAATTTTAATACCAATGATAACAATTATATTGATAATAATAAAGACGATAATATTTTAGCGATGGTATAGATGGTGATAGAGATAATAATAGTTATTACACTTACAGTAATAATAATAATGATAAAATACAATAGTAATAATAACTAGAGTAGTGATAACAATGATAACAATAATAAGAATAACAATTAAAACAACAGTGATGAGGATAATAATGATGATAATGATGACAGCAATAAGAAGGATGATAAATAATAATAACAAATAATAATAATGACAATCGAACTAAAATAAAACAAAAATCATATTGAAGATGAAAGTGAAAAAAAAACAATAAACATAATGGAATATAAATAGTAGTGCTGAGACACAAGAAAGACATTTAATAACATCTTCACCCACACAAGGACAGTACTGCTGGTTCCATTGTCTTCCTGTGGCCACGGAGGTCACGCACCTACCATGCATTGTTAGCCATGTGTCTTTGTTTACAAAAATCCCTTCCTGCATTAAATATCATTATTTATGAAAAATGTATATTATTATTTATTATAACATTGAATGTTATTATTTATTAAAACATTGAATATGATTATTTATTAAAACATTGAATATTATTATTTATTAAAACAATGAATATGATTATCTATTAAAATGTTGAATATTATTATTTATTAAAACATTGAATATTATTATTTATTAAAACATTGAATATTATTATTTATTAAAACATTGAATATTATTATTTATTAAAACATTGAATATTATTATTTATTAAAACATTGAATATTATTATTTATTAAAACATTGAATATTATTATTTATCAAAACATTGAATACTATTATTTACTGAATATTATTATTTATGAAAACACTGAATATTATTATTTATTAAAACATAGAATATTATTATTTATCAAAATATCGAATATTATCATTTACTAAAACATTGAATATTATTATTTATTAAAACATCGAATATTGTTATTTATTAAAACATTGAATATTATTATTTATCAAAACATTGAATATTATTATTTATTAAAACATTGAATATGATTATCTATTAAGACGTTGAATATTATTATTTAATAAAACACTGAATATTATTATTCATTAAAACATTGAATATTATGATTTATTAAAACACTGAATATTATTATTTATTAAAACACTGAATATTATTGTTTATTAAAACAATGAATATGATTATCTATTAAAACGTTGAATATTATAATTTATCAAACCATTGAATAGTATTATTTATTAAAACATTGAATATTATTATTTATCAAAACATTGAATATTATTATTCATTTATTTATGTATTATTTATTATTTGTTTATTTATTATTCATTATTTATTAAAACATTAACTAAATAAAATAGGTCTTTTTTATTGATCAACTTATACTAGAATCTTTTTCCTGGTGGTGCATTTGGCATAAATATAATAACTTAAAGAGGGACGTGTACAGATTTGGGTTACGTCACTAAATTCCTATATCTATTGCTTATATTCTTATTGTTATTTTCCCCTTTGTCAGAACTAGGTCAGGTAGCCTGGCATCCCTCAGGGACACACCGCATCTCCCATGACACGAGGTTTCCTGTCAAGATCAAAGCAAGTCATAAGCGAGCCCAGGGCAAGAGGGTCTAGAAATCTTGGTCGTATAAGGTCAGGGTCTTAGGGCTTGGGTTTATTTCTTGGCGAGGTCCAGAGGAAGAAAGTCTGAAATCTTGGTCATACAAGGTCAGGGTTTTAGGTCTTGGTTTTATTTCTTGGCGAGGTCCAGAGGAAGAAAGTCTGAAATCTTGGTCATAGAAGGTCAGGGTTTTAGGGCTTGGTTTTATTTCTTGGCGAGGTCCAGAGGAAGAGGGTCTGGAAATCTTGGTCGTACAAGGTCAGGGTTTTAGGTCTTGGTTTTATTTCTTGGCGAGGTTCAGGGCAAGAGGGTCTGGAAATCTTGGTCGTATAAGGTCAGGGTCTTTGTGTTTGGTCTTATTTCTTGGCGAGGTCCTCGGCAAGAGGGTCTGGAATCTTGATCGTATAAGGTCAGGGTCTTAGGGCTTGGTCTTATTTCTTGACGAGGTCCAGCGGAAGAAGGTCTGGAAATCTTGGTGGTATAAGGTCAGGGTTTTAGGTCTTGGTTTTATTTCTTGGCGAAGTCCAGAGGAAGAGGGTCTGGAAATCTTGGTCGTATAAGGTCAGGGTCTTACGGGTTGGTCTTATTTATTGGCGAGGTCCAGAAGAAAAGGGTCT
>NC_091565.1:40719764-40724764 GCF_042767895.1 Penaeus vannamei
CCCCTCCCTCCCCCGTTCTTTTGTCTTCTCCCTCCCCAATGGCGCCTTGTCCCCGGCAGCATTGTGGAAAGAATCCGGATATGCGAGGAATTCCTTCATAAGTGGAAAAGGAGGGACAGAGGCTTCCAAATTTTTTTTTTTTTTTTTTTTTTTTTTTTTTTTTTTTTTTTTTAAGACGTGAAATGTGATATGCGTGTTTATATCTGTCTGGCTTGTAGCTGTCTATCTATATCTATATCTATATCCATTTAGCTATGTCTATATCAATATAGCTATGATTGTATCTATGTACCTATATCTATATCTGTCTATTTGTAACTCTGTCTACCTATCTCTCTATATACGTATCCATCTATAGATAGATATTAACTTTACAATCGATCTATCTTTTTATCTCTTTCTGTATCTATGTTTTTTTTTATATCTGCATCTATCTATATCTATATATCAGCATCTATACATATCTATATATTCTTATATCTATATCTATCTATTTTCATCTGTTTCTGTATCTTGTGCGTCTATATTTTTATTTGTGTATCTTCCTGTGTATCTATGAAATTGTATTTGCGTTTTTTTCTTTTCTTTCTATTCTTTTCAACGATTCATTTTCTCTCTCTTTCTTTCCTTCCTCATTTTTTCCGGTTATTTTTGTCTTCCCTTCTCATTCTTTCTGTTCTCTTCGTTCACCTTTTTTTATCTTTACTCAAACTAATAACCATTTGCATATTGGTTTATCTTTCCCCTTCCCTCCTTTCTCTCTCTTTCTCTCTTTCTCTTCCTTTCTCATTCCCATTTTCACTTAATTCCTTATCTTCTCCTCTCTCTCCCTCTCTTTCTATCTATCTATACCTATCAACTGATATCTATCATTCAATTTATCTATCTATCGATTTACTCTTTACTTTCACTTTTCTCATTCACTCATTCTCCCTCCTCTCTCTCTCTCTCTCTCTTTCCTTCCCTCTCTCTCTCTCTCTCTCTCTCTCTCTCTCTCTCTCTCTCTATCTCTCTCTCTCACTGTCTTTCCATCTCCCTCTCTGTCTCTCTCTCTCTCTCTCTCTCTCTCTCTCTCTCTCTCTCTCTCTCTCTCTCTCTCTCTCTCTCTCTCTCCCTCCCTCTCCCCCCTCCCCACCCTCTCTCTCTCTCTCCCTCTTCCCCCTCCCCACCCTCTCTCTCTCTCTCTCCCTCTCCCCCCTCCCCACCCTCTCTCTCTCTTCTTTTTCATTTCTCTCTTCTCCCTCTCTCTCTCTCTCCCTCACTGCTTATCTTTCCATCTCTCTCTCCTAATCTCCCGCCCATAATCCTTCCACCCCATTTGCTTCAGATCTCTGCTCTTAGAAAAGAAAAGGTCTTCATAATTTCTTAATAATCTTTCCCCTCTTCTTCATTCTAAGAAATTGCTGCTTCCGTCTTCGTGGAGTGTGTTTGGATTTGTTTCTCTGCGGTGGATCCCGGGTTTGATTTCTCTGCTGCTCTATGAATATATATATATATATGTGTGTGTGTGTGTGTGTGTGTGTGTGTGTGTTTGTGTGTGCGCGTGTACGTGTGTGTGTGTGTGTGTGTGTGTGTGTGTGTGTGTCTGTGTGTGTATGTGTGTGTGTGTATGTGTAAAAACATATAGATATATAAATAAATAGAATATATATATACATACATATATATATATATATATATATATATATATATATATATATATATATATATATCCGTGTGTATGTGTGTTTATATATATATATATATATATGTATATATATACATATATAAATAAATAAATATATATATATATATATATATATATATATATATATATATATGTGTGTGTGTGTGTGTGTGTGTGTGTGTGTGTGTGTGTGTGTGTGTGTGTGTGTGTGTGTCTGTGTGTGTGTGTGTGTGTGTGTGTGTGTGTGTGTGTGTGTGTGTGTGTGTGTGTGTGTGTGTGTGTGTGTGTGTGTGTGTGTGTGTGTGTGTGTATATATATATATATATATATATATATATATATATATATATATATATATATATATATATATATATATATATATAGAACACTGGGATGTTTGCTCTGCAGTTAGTCAGAAATTGGTGCTTCTAGCTCTCTACAGTGAACATAGCAGTGTCCTGTGTAGTAATTAGTTTTAACTAATGAAAATAAAAGCCTTCATGAGTTCTTAACATGGTCTAATCAAACAAGGTTTCAGCTTTGCTTCCGTCTTAACGTGCAGCTTCGGCAAAGAACTTTATGCTATGATTGACATTACGACAAGTCAAAGACAATTGGGGGGAGGGGGGGGGCATATGGGGTGGCTAATCAGATTGCTGTCGGGGCCGGGTGCCACCCCCCCCCCCCCCCGTGCCACTATGGAAGCCCCGTCTGTGTTTAATTGTACGTAAGTAATGAATCCCTTCTTTTAAACCTTCATGAGTATTCTTCCTTTACTCTTATATATATTTCCATTCTCAACCTATTCCTTAATATCATCGGACTGTTTTTGACTAATTCCGTTACTGTATCCACATTATACAGCTGTATCCATAAGAAAGTCTTCTAAATGAATATTTTTTGACAAATTCCGTTACTGTATCCACATTATACAGCTGTATCCATAAGAAAGTTTTCTAAATGAATATTTCCTAACAACCAAGGCTAGCGATAAACATGGCGGAGGTGTTGGGTCGTCTCCTTTTCTCAACCTTTTTTCTCTCAGTGTGGGAGGTGGCTAAGCCGCCGTCTTAATTATCGCAATTCATTACAAAGGATTTCCATATCTAAAACAATTAACTTATCAAACATCACAACTTTCAATCTCCGGTTAAAACACGATATTTCATACCCGCGCTTAACAAACCTGTGTGTGGGAGAGCAAGTCACCGTCTGACTCGAGGGTTACGCCATCTCTGCATCAGGGCTCTCACAAATATAGATCAGTCATTCCCTAGACTTAGTTTAAAATATCCCTAAATTGGATGGGATGTCCTCAAATTTTACAAAGACCGATTTTAAATTCTTATTCAAAAGAAAACCATATATTTCTTTCAGAAATTATGAGGCAAAGTTGCTGGTATTCTGCTTAAGAGAGTTTTTTCCTTCATACAGAAATATATTTTAGTATCTTAAACTTTGGCATTAGTTAAAGAATATAAAACACCATTGTCTGACTAGAGAGAATCCTCTAAGGTCTTAGAAAGCAAATATGAAACCCTGTATATTGGGGCATCTTTATGCGTCATGACAGTTAAATCCAGATTAAAGTTTAATCCAAGTCCACAGTACTTACACAGTATCTGTAAGACACACTGCCAGACGTACGAGTCAATGCGATTATCAGTAAATCTGCTCTTTTACACCGAAGAGCGGGTATTTGTGAAGTGGCAATTAGCAGCCATCCTCTTCGAGTTTCATATCACACACTAACATTTATAGCGAGACGTTTACTACAAAGATAATATATAAACACATACATGGTAGTATTATATCATGAAGATATGTATTTGTGCCTTTACAAATGAATATATAGGCAATTGAATTTTATAAGCAACTGAACTAAAGGTATTAAACAAACGATGCTTGCACTATCAGTGTATATTAGCGGGGAGAGATTTCTCCGAGAGTTCTATTCGTGGGGCACGTGGAAGGGTATTTTTTCAGGATGTTGCTATCGAGGAATATGATAACACATTTCCACGCGGTTTTAATGTCATTGTAATATAATGATTCTGAAAGTTTATGCTTTGAATTTGAAACCTAATCGTGATGTTTGTAATAGCTTTCTTTTATAGTCTATACAGTATATTAAATGAGTTATGTGTTTCTCTGAACGTGGATATAACATTACTTTTCTCTATCTGTAAAATCTGGAATACTCTGTGGAATTTTCTTTTCATTTTTCTCTTCACTGTTGAGAGTTAACTGCAGTTTGAGTATCCAACATCTTATACGAATATATGTTGATAAATTTTCATATGCATTTTTAATATGCAAACATTAGAATTTGTCATATTATTGACTATAATAAACAATACTGGCATCTCAACTCCATCTTTTCCACGGAGTTGATGTCATTACGTATCGATACAGGATTGGTGGGATTAACTAGCTAGTTCTGCCTATGTGCAGGATTAGATTTTGAGCTTAGAAGTTAATACTGTCCAAAGGTGCATTAAAAGTTGATCGCGGAAGTTGTCATTGCGTATGTCCACTCAAGATCTGGATTAAACTTTAATACTGGATTAACTTTTATGGTACGTACAGTAGATGCCATTAGACTAATAAAATAATTATATTAGAGTTAGTTCAAACTATAACATTCCTTATGTTACCGAAGTGAAATATGTGAGTAACTATGCAAAGGCTACACTTCGGTGCTCATAATTGTTAATAATTGTTGCAAAATTTTGTGCACACCATATTTTTCCCACAGGAATGCAGTAAGTACAAAAATTTTGTACGACTCTTAAATTTCTGTATTATCTATTGTTGCAAGATTCTTTTTATTTATAGATAACCATTACGACTTACTCTATTTGTTATAACACTAAAAGTTGCTATGTTGATACATCTTCAAAAAATAAAAAATCGTTAATATCTGTTTTCAATGACGTCCATATATCTTTACGATAAGAACCAACGCCTCTTTAAAATGTTGAATCAATAACGTTCTCGATATATATATATATATATATATATATATATATATATATATATATATATATATATATATATAGTATATATATATATATGTATATATATATATATATGTGTGTGTGTGTGTGTGTGTGTGTGTGTGTGTGTGTGTGTGTGTGTGTGTGTGTGTGTGTGTGTGTGTGTGTTCATACAGTATGTCTGTGACTGTAGCTGAAAATAAAATATATATTTTTTTTTCATTTCCTAAATACAAAGACATAGAGAACACTGACTGTTACGTACATACATTTCTAATCTTTGAGGAAAAGAAATATAATGTAAGTGGATGACAACAATGGATATATAAGCAAAC
>NC_091565.1:40742264-40744764 GCF_042767895.1 Penaeus vannamei
GTATGTATGTATGTATGTATGTATGTATGTATGTATGTGTGTGTGTGAGTATGTATGTATGTGTGTGTGTGTGTGTGTGTTTGTGTGTGTGTGTGTATCTTTGGGAGCAACGAAGGGAAGAACAAGAAAACACACGAATAGGCCTTTTCGCTTTTGCTTCACCAGGACATGCCTTCGGCATATTCGAGTTTTCTTGTTCTTCCCTTCATTGTCCCTGTTGCAATTTGTTCGACATTAATTACACACAGACACACACACATATATATATATATATATATATATATATATATATATATATATATATATATATATATATATATATATATATATATATATATAATATGTATATATATGTATATATATATATATATATATATATATATATATATATATATATATATATATATATAGAGAGAAAGAGAAAGAGAAAGAGAAAGAGAAAGAGAAAGAGAGAGAGAAAGTGAGAAAGACGTGGACAGACAGACAAACAGAAGTAATGACTGATATAGGTACATGGATAGATAGATACCACACGGATAGATCGATGAGCACGCCTCGACACCCTCACCCACATAGTGAATATCCGCAGCACGAGCCACGCGACGTCGTAATCCACACAAACAGCTTTTCCGTCTTAAGTCATCGCCTGAGGAATGCTTAAGCGAAGGAGAGGAAGAGGAGAGGAAGGGGGGAGAAGGAGAAGGATGAATGGTATAAAGAGAGGGAGGGAAGAAAGGAAGGAAGAGGAGGAGAGGTAAATAGGTAGGTAGAGGATTGCGAGGCAATGATGAGAGTTAAAGAAGGGTGAGGAATGAGTGGAAGAAGAGCTGGAGGCAAGAGGGAAAGAAGGAATAAGAGGTAATAATAAGTGGTAAAGAAGGAAGGGGGAGAGGAAGGATAAAGAGAGGAAGAAAATATGAAAGAGAATGAAGGCTGGGAAAAAATGAATGTTAAAGGGAGAACGAGTAATGAAATGAAAGGGGAGAGAAGTTAACAAAAGAAAAAACGAGGAAGTAAGGTAAAAATTGATATCAGAAAGAGAAAAAGAGGAGAATGACAGAGGAAGATAACGACAAGTGAATGAGAGAAAATTTGAAAGAAAGGGAGACTAGTGAAGAAGATTAAAGAAGAAAATAAAGAAATTAGGAGAGAACAATTTCTAAACGCATGTACTCGAAATGATAGCTCCTGTGCTTCCGAAATTCTAGATAAAAGGCCAGCACGGTTGCAATTCCTTTAGAGATCTTTGCCTCTTGTTGTCTGCAACTCAATCATTTAACTCCTAGACTACAAGCTGAGCCTCTTATAGTCCGTGCTAAGCCGTTCTATATGTACTTTGGAAGTATTTTTCTTTCTCCGGTGCCTCAAGAGCATCAACCAGCACACTAACGCCAAAGAATTATGCGGTTTTTCTCGGTCGAAGTATCCATAGACGTAGCTGAAGTCATGTGGGATGGGGTGCTTTTCTCGCGGCCTGTGTGCCAAGAAGCCGGGATTCAGGCTTAAGCTCTTTCCTTCAGAGGCATCAGGTGGCTTTTCTTGAGGGTCACATGCCAAGTAGCTAGTACATTGGCTTGCGACCATGCAGAGAGTGACGGGCTGTCGAATCCCCAGCTTAAGCCGGTTGTAGCTAGGGAGTTCTTTGGCTTTTCCGTGTGCTGTGGGCTGTGTAGTAGTCCTTTCCTGCCTCTGAATTCGGGACTTTTCCGTGGGCCGCGAGATGATCAGCTGTGAATCTGGGTTTGGGTTTATTTTCCGTAGGGTTCGACAGTCTGCCTTAAGGTGCTGTCACACTAGCGCTTATTCCGTCATTTTTTGGACAATTTTCTGAAATTTTGACAATTTTTGAGGGAATTGTCGATTCTCTAGTTAGACGATAATGATCGTTTCCGTCTGACAACCTTTCCGTCAACTTTTTCAGCCAAGCATAGTCAAATCAAGAGCTATATTCGAGAACGTTTGTATTAATGTTGAATAAAATTGTCAAAAAAATTGACGGAAAAAGTGCTAGTGTGACACGGCCTTTAGGTGTCGTGGGCCGAGCGTCCAGAGCAGCCGGAACTCAGGCGATTGAATTCGATATCTGTTTCCCGAAAGCCGCAGGCCATGTACCCGGGACTCGTGCTTATAACCTCCTTCAGAAATGTGAGGGAAATTCTCCTGGGCAGCGTTCCATGGAGCCGGAACACCGGTTTCCACCCGTTCTTTTCCCAGGTGTTGCGGATTAAGCAGTCGGATCGTTTTCGGTGGCTTGTTCGTGAGTAAAACATTCGGAATTCCGACTTGATCCCAAGCACCCAAATAAATAAATAGATAAATAAATAAATCATAATTTACATGCAGGAAGGGGATTGTTTCAGAAATTTACCTCAACTATCTTCCTGTACTTCAATTATTTAGCATTTCTCACGTAGCGCAGGCCAAGGTACCCGATCTCTGGTATAAACGCATTCTTGTGTACAAGTTTGGTGTGTGTGTGTGATAGGCATCCTATCCATCA
>NC_091565.1:40747264-40749764 GCF_042767895.1 Penaeus vannamei
TTATTAGAGACCAACAAATGCATCATTGGGAAGCGGCCATTGCAGCGCTAGCTAATCCGTGGAAAAGCGCTGGTTCAGCTCTTTTTCCATAAATTTTTAAACACCTTTCCACTTTTTTTTCTCGAAATTCTGATACGTTTTCAAGCTTTGTTTTTGAACATTCTGATTAGATATTTCTTTTTTCTTTTTCTTCTTCTTCTTCTGATACTATTATTAGAACGTTTTTTTTTTCTTCTTCTTCCTCGTAATGTGATTAATTTCCTTTGTTCTCTGAATACCTCGTTCACATCTAATGTTCATTCATTTCCGCTACTTCTCTAATTTATGTGTTTCATATAGTGACACGACCGCGCGCGCACACACACACACACACACACACACATACACACACACACACACACACACACACACACACACACACACACACACACACACACTCACACTCACACTCACACTCACACTCACACTCACACTCACACTCACACTCACATACACATACACATACACACATGCACACACATATATAGACAAATAATTATCATCATTACTATTGTAATAATTATTATTGGTATCATTATCATAATTACTATTGTTAACATTGTATATAGTATTATCATTACCATTTATTTTTCGTTATCCTTTTTATTATTACTTTGTTAATATTCTCATTATCATCATTAATACAATGACTGTAACCAATATCATATTATTATAATGTCCACCATTAATGGTAATGATTATAATAACCATAACCATTATTTTGACCATTATTACTGTAAACTTTTCGAAAAAGTATCATAAATGTACAATAAATGTCAATAGTGTTTAAAAACATAAAAAGTTACCATCCTGGCTAGCAAGTCAGTGGATGCCGTAAAAATCTTATGTTGTATACCAAGGCGACTATCTGAAGTGAGGATGGAAGGCATCTTCAACAGCCCGTAATCTGCCTTTCGTCTCAGCTCCTGAAAAGACGGGACTCTGTAGAGCACGTACAGGGTCGAGGCTCTATAGAGTCACGGTGCTCTTACCCCCTTTTCACAGATTGATGTTGTAAGAGACCCTAAACCCATTTGGAGATCTCTTATCGGTTGGAGACATAAGCAGCATGCAATAAACTGAGATGGAAAAATTACGAAAAAGATATGCGATCGATTTCACAATTTTACTGAAATTTCTTAGGATAGACTTGCTTCTTGAGCACAATTTATTTAGATGATGTGCCTTGTGATTATAGCCATTACTTGTCAGCAGACAACCGAGTTATTCATTTTCATTTACAAGGATCAGAGAGGTGCCTTTGATTCTAATTGATGCTTGTGGTTAAGCTACTGTCCACCGTCTATTTGAAATTTCACATATTTTGTCTTACTGATATTCATATTTTATTTCCGCATTGTTGTTAAAGCATACTATAAACAGGACAGATGTGCTTGACAATGCTCCTGTCAATCGAACATCCATCTTTAATGCCAATTAAAACAAAAGAGTCTGTCAATATAAATGTCAAATACGCATGGGGTTAGAAGTCCACCCTGTTGCACACCACACCCTAAGTATTATGACTTCACACACAAATACACACATAGTACCACACGTAGTAAAATTATTGTATGGGTTGGGGAACCTCTATTTGACAGGATAGTGAATAATCCTTAATGACAGACTCTATCATAGGCGTTCATCGTGTCCATGAAACATACATATACGACTCCATTCTTACCATTATAAGGAGATATGAAATTAATGGTATTTACTTTTATATACGAAATGGTGTTGAGACATTAATATACATCCTACACTTGTTAAGTAGCACGCATTCCAGAACTTTTAGAATCACATAAATCAAGGATATGGGACGAAATTACTCATACATACCCTTCAGCACTGGAACAATAATACTTTTAGGCAAATTATTTGGTACGTATGAATGATTTGAACACGATGAAAATGACAGACTAAACAGGACGTACAGAAGTTCCTCGACTTTTTGTATTTTTTCATTTTTCATTTTTTTCGTGTTTTAATCTTTCACTGGTAATATTTTCCGTATCGTCGTTTTTATTATTTTTTTATTATCATTATCAATATTATTAATGTTACTATACTTATTAGCTGTAGTAGTAGTATTAATAATAATTCTCTTATAATTTCTTATCATTGTTGTTATCATAATAATCATCATTATTATTATTAGTCATATTTTCATTTTAAGTGTAATCATTATTATTATTGTAATTATCATTATTATTAATACGTTTTTTTTTTTATCCTCATTATCATCATTGTTATTATTGTTGTTGTCGATACTATTGTTTTTACTTTTATCATTATTATAGTTTTTATAATTATATATGATTTTATAATTATAATCATACACGCAATATATATATATATATATATATATATATATATATATATATATATATATATATATATATATATATATATATATATATATATATATATCTGCGTGTTTGTGTATGTGTGTGTGTGTGTT
>NC_091565.1:40754764-40757264 GCF_042767895.1 Penaeus vannamei
TCTTCCCCCTCATTTTCTTCCTTTCTCTTCCTCCCTCCTTCTCCTCCTCTCTCTTCCTCCCTTCTTTTCCTCCTCTCTCTTCCTCCCTCCTTCTCCTCTTCTTTCTTCCTCCCTCCTTCTCCTCCTCTCTCTCTTCCTCCCTCCCTCTCCTCCTCCCTCTCCTTTCCTTGCTCCATATCCTCCTCTCTCTCCCTCCTTCTCCTCTCTCTTCCTCCTTCCTTCTCTTCCTCTCTCTTCCTCCTTCCTTCTCTTCCTCCCTCCTTCTCTTCCTCTCTCTTCCTCCCTCCTTCTCTTCCTCCCTCCTTCTCCTCCTCTCTCTTCCTCTCTCTCCCTCCCTCCTTATCCTCTCTCTTCCTCCCTCCTTCTCCTCCTCTTTCGTCCTCCCTCCTTCTCCTCCTCTCTCTTCCATCCTCCTTCTCTTCCTCTCTCTTCCTCCATCCTTCTCCTCCTCTCCGTTCCTCCCTCCTTCTCTTCCTCTCTCTTCCTCCTTCCTTCCCTTTCTATCCTCTCTTCCTCGCCCTCGCCTTCACTTAGCTCGCTTCCTCTCTCCCCTTTGCTTCCCTCCCCTTTCTTTTGCTCCTTCCCTCTTTCCTTTACCTCCCTCCTATCCCTTCCATCCTTCTTCTCTCTCTCGCTCCTCCTCCTCCTCCTTTCTTGTTCATCCTCACACCCGCCGTCTCTCTCTTCCCGTTTCTTCCCTCCTTCTTTTCCAATTCCTTCCCTCTCTCTCTCTCTCTCCTCTCCTTCCTTCCCTTCGACCCTCCCCCACCCCCTCAAAAAAGAGAGAGAGAAAAAAAAACTAAAAAAAACAAATGGAACAGAAAAAAACAGAAAAAAAGAAAAATAACAAAAGAGACAGAAAAAAAAAAAAATAAAAGACACAGAAAAAAAATAAATAAAAAGGAAAAAGAAAAAAGAAGAAGTATCCACGTGCACTTAGATGACTCAGGAGAAGCATGAGTGGTAGGCCTGGCAGTTAAGAAAGAAAATCGAGGCTGAACACGAAAATTGACTTATCTCCCACTTCTAGGATCAAGATGCTGTCGAAGGGGAAGAAGATAAAATGTAAGAGGCGAGAGAGGAGAATAAATGGATAACAATGGAGAGAGGGAGAAGGAGAATAAATGGATAACAATGGAGAGAGGGAGAAGGAGAATAAATGGATAACAATGGAGAGAGGGAGAAGGAGAATAAATGGATAACAATGGAGAGAGGGAGAAGGAGAAAGCGTTGGATAGAGAGAGGAGAATAAATGGATAACAATGGAGAGAGGGAGAAGGAGAAAGCGTCAGAGAGAGAGAGGAGAATAAATGGATAACAATGGAGAGAGGGAGAAAGAGATAAAATGTAAGAGGCGAGAGAGGAGAATAAATGGATAACAATGGAAAGAGGGAGAAGGAGAAAACGTCAGAGAGAGAGAGGAGAATAAATGGATAACAATGGAGAGAGGGAGAAGGAGAAAGCGTCAGAGAGAGAGAGGAGAATAAATGGATAACAATGGAGAGAGGGAGAAGGAGAAAGCGTCAGAGAGAGAGAGGAGAATAAATGGATAACAATGGAGAGAAGGAGAAGGAGAAAGCGTCAGAAGCGAGAGAGGAGAATATATGGATAACAATGGAGAGAGGGAGAAGATAAAATGTAAGAGGCGAGAGAGGAGAATAAATGGATAACAATGGAGAGAGGGAGAAGGAGAAAGCGTAAGATAGAGAGAGGAGAATAAATGGATAACAATGGAGAGACGGAGAAGGAGAAAGCGTCAGATAGAGAGAGAGAAGAATAAATGGATAACAATGGAGAGAGGGAGAAGGAGAAAGCGTTAGATAGAGAGAGGAGAATAAATGGATAACAATGGAGAGAGGGAGAAGAAGAAAGCGTTAGATAGAGAGAGGAGAATAAATGGATGACAATGGAGAGGGGGAGAAGGAGAAAGCGTCAGAGAGAGAGAGGAGAATATATGGATAACAATGGAGAGAGGGAGAAGAAGATAAAATGTAAGAGGCGAGAGAGGAGAATAAATGGATAACAATGGAGAGAAGGAGAAGGAGAAAGCGTCAGAAGCGAGAGAGAAGAATAAATGGATAACAATGGAGAGAGGGAGAAGGAGAAAGCGTTAGAAGCGAGAGAGGAGAATAAATGGATAACAAGGGAGAGAGGGAGAAGAAGATGCAAGAGGCGAGAGAGGAAAATAAATGGATAACAATGGAGAGAAGGAGAAGAAGAAAAAAAACTTCAGAAGCGAGAGAGGAGAATAAATAGTTAACAATGGAGAAAGGGAGAAGGAGAAAACGTCAGATAAAGAGAGATTAATAGACTGATAGATAGAAAGATAATCTCTCTTATGACTTTTCATTTTGTAAATTGCCGAGGCGTTTTGAAAGGATTTTTTCCCCAGATGACGGCAAGATTTGTCAGGAAATGTTATACTGTGTCGGTCCCATGCCCGTGTAAATAGAGACGGTTGGCATCAGGAAGGGCATCAGGTCATAAAAATATATTTTCC
>NC_091565.1:40774764-40777264 GCF_042767895.1 Penaeus vannamei
ATATAAACAATTAAATTAAATAAATGAGAAAATACTTAGCATAAAAATACGTAAAACCATCTGCGGCGATTGAATAACAACAACAACAAAAAACAGCAAGAACTTTCTGTCGAGGTAAAAAAAAAAAAAAATAGATTGATCAATATGTAACATGAAGGCACAAATAAATAAATAAATAAAACTGAACTTAAGAGAAAAGGGTTAAAAAGTAAAAGATACATTCGCAGCAGATGAGGAAACCCGCTTATCCGCTCTATTCTTCTTCACATCACTGTGACAATAACGTGAAGAAGAATAAAAAAAATGACTTCAGTTAGATGAAAATAACAGAGTTTATAAAAATAATGGTACTTGTTGATACTGGCAATGATCAGGGAAATTGTGATAACATTTTAGCAAAATTTGGGTAATTTCATTGATCAAAATTGAAAAAAAACATATTACCATTTATCAGTATTGAAGAAAATGTTCTTCCCATTCCGTAAACAAAGAAAACGCACTTCCACTTAAAACAAACAAAGAAAACGGTAACTCAGTCGATTAGAAGCCCACGAGAATCTATTTAATCAACTATTTTTCTTCTCTCAAGCCCTGTCGATGCCCTCCCCCGTCTATTTAACAGTGTCTGCCAACATTGTGACATCAGAAAGGTTCGGATTGCTTTCCTGGCTGGCCTTTGATACGAAAGCTTAGTGAGATCTAAAGCCTTAGAGTAGGGTTTACAAGGGGGTTTTCGATTCGTAGGGGAGACTATGAAAAACATGGCATCGTTTGCGTCTGTCATGAGCCTTTTCGGGGATATTGTTTGGTGACAAGGAGTTTGAGGATCTTTTTTTTACATTGTTTTATTCTACATAATTCTGTCTGTTGGTCTTTCTTTCTCCCTCCTTTACAGTAGTTATTATCATTGTTTACTCACCTAAAGATATAAAAAGTCGTGCCAATATAATACACGTGCATAATTCATACATATTCCATTCCGAAACCCTTTATGAAAAAAAAAAAAATGATAATCAACAAAAAATAAATGAAAACTAAAATCTATCTAGATTTGAATTTAACTTTCCCCCTCCCCCTACCCTCCACTTCCCACCCCTTCCTCTCTCTCTCTCTCCCTTTCTCCCTCTCCACTGTGATGAAAGTGGCATAAGAAGCTGTCACATTCACCATCACCGCCAGCGCACTATTCCACATCTCAACCTCACCGTTTTACCCTCAAGTAGACGTGATGGCGATGGAGATGAGGAACAGTTGCAATAACCTGCAACTCCGGAAATTCTGTGATTGCTATGTCTGCAATAAACGTCAACACAACTACACCAACTTGGCAAGGGAGAACTTAAGAAGGAAGGGAAGCATTGAATCTACCTGGAATAATTGCAGTTTACGACGCGACATAAATTTGCCAAAAACGCTGCATAAAATAAGCTCAACGGCCGAAGTCTGCAAAGGAAAAAAAAAAGTTGCTATTATTCCTCGCAGACTTCGGCCATCGATTAAAGACTTCAGAGCTCGTATCACTGGTAACCTCCATAAGGATCCGATACCGGGGTCAAAGAGCACGAGTCAGCGCCGGTGTAATTCAATTAGTGACAAATTATTAGCGCTGTATTTGTTGATTGTCTGCAAGGTCTCGAGCGCGGACAGCCCCTCCCCTCCTGACTCAGCGATGAGTAAGTGCTGTGTTATCTGAGTCACAGGTAAGGGGGAGAGGAGTTGGATGCACAGACGCTTAATAAGCACAATCACACACACACACACACACACACACACACACACACACACACACACACACACACACACACACACACACACACACATATATTTATACACACACACACACACACACACACACACACACACACACACACACACACACACATATATATATATATATATATATATATATATATATATATATATATGAATGTAAACACACACACACATAAATGCATACATACATACACGTATGTGTGTGTGTGTGTATACATATATATGTAGAAAAAAAATATTTTTCATACAATCATATTTATCATATTTTATTTTAATCAATATTTGTATCATTATCATATTAGTGTATTTTTCATATGCCAATTTAATTTAAATGTAGGCCTATTCTTACTGTATTTACTGTACCATTAAATCTTTTAGGCTCGTGGATGTGGGAATGAATTCCTTCCTCTGTTAAGTGTGTGTCAAATATTATAACAGTCATAGAAACATTTTAACCATTAATATTTTATTCGATAAACAAACAATGAACAAATGGCATATCAATCTGTAAATCGTAGCAATAAACATGAGCAATATTCTCAATTGATTTATTTCATATCTGAGGTTAGATCTATACCTTCCCTTTTCCTATCAATTATAAATCAAAATTATATTAATAAACAAAAAAAATATACGTGAGACGAAATCGAGATCCTCACACCCAGTTTATCAGTGTTTTCCATGATTTTCCTACGATATAAGCCAATCGTTCCACTTCCTTTCATCT
>NC_091565.1:40779764-40782264 GCF_042767895.1 Penaeus vannamei
GATGTTATAAGTTATTTTTCTTTCATCGAAGGTCTTTTTTAAGTACAAAAAAAAAAACATTTAAGTACAAAAACCTGATCACTGCTCGATACTGCATTGATTCCACTTTCACACCTTACTGCACCTTCGCCGCTGTAACAGACAACATGTCATGTTTTAAGGACTGGAAATTGACACATGACCTATAGAGATACGTATCTATAGGCATGTGGAATTTCAACCTCCTTGGATAAACGTACGTGAGTCAGAAGTTTTTACTTAGCGCCCTTCACGTTTATAGAGATAGATAGATAGATAGGAAGCTAGATAGATAGATAGATAGATAGGAAGCGAGACAGATAGATAGATAGATAGGAAGATAGATAGATAGATAGATAGATAGATAGGAAGATAGATAGATAGATAGATAGGAAGCTAGATAGATAGATAGGAAGCTAGACAGATAGATAGACAGATAAGGGTAAATAGATGTGTGTATGTCATGTTCCATATTTATGTGCATAAAGTATATATGTATCTGTTATTTTCGTGATACATTTGTTTCTATATGTGTGTATGTACGTGTGTTTCAACGTATCATTAGATATGTACGTGTGATGTCGTATGTGCGTTTTTTTCTGTACGTACATAACTTCAGCGCAGGTCATCAACTCTTTCAAAGTGCACACAGGCCAAGGGTCTGTATGCTTGCACGCAGTACACACAAGTCAAGGGAACAACTAATCTAAATTCTCATACGTCAAGATTGCAGCAAAGTTAGAACGGCATCACAGGATAAACTCACTTTAACCTGCCGGCAAACTTATTCAATTTAACAGGAATTTTATTAAATACAATTAGGAATCCTGGGAGACAATTTGAACTCGAAAGAGCAGTGAGTACCGGGGTCTCCCTTCCACCCCCCCCTCCCGCTCTCCCCCTCCCCTTCGCATGGCCGCCGTCTTCCTTCGCTCCCTCCCCTCCTCCCCCCTTTCTCCCCTCCCCTTCACATGGCCGCCGTCTCCCTCCGCTCCCTCCCCTCCTCCCCCCTCCCCTCTTAGTCCGCTCTCTCCCTCCTCTTCCTCCTCTCCTCCTCCCTCTCCCCCTCCTCCCCTCTCCTCGCTCCCCTCCTTACCTTCTCCATTTTTCTTTTTCCTCCTCCTTCCCCACTTTTTCTTGCCTTCTTGTCCTTCACATCTCCCTCCCCTCCTCCAGTTATCTGCCTCTTCTTCCCCCTCACTTTCTTTCCTCTTTACTTCCTTCTTCTTTCTCTTCTCTCTCCTCTGGTCCTGTTGCTGATTATATTGGTTATTATCGTCGTTGTTATCATCATTTTTAAATTGTATCATTATCCTTAACATGATCTTCATCATAGCATTACCATTATCGAAAACCATTATGAAGCACTGTTTTATCATACGTGCCTTAATCTCCCTATTTCTCTTACTTTTCACTTTCCTCTCGTCTCGTTTCCCTCTTCTCCTATTCTCTCTCTATCCATTTTTTTATTTTTATTTATTTATTTTTTTTTTGAGCTCCCATCGTTCCTCACTCCAGCCCCCCACCCCCACCATCCCCCATAACCTTATTTCCACCACAACAATTCCCCCTTTTCCCTTATACTTGACACTCTCCTCTCGAACCTGTCTTTCCATCACCTTTGACCCTGTCTCCACTCCCCATTAATCCTACTCCCCTTTCTCCATTATCCTACTCCCCACCCCCTTAAAACTTCTCTCCTCCCCTTAGCCCTACTCCCCACCCCCTTAAAGCTTCTCCCCTCCCCCCTTAAAGCTTCTCCCCACCCCCTTAGTCCTACTCTCCCCTCCCCTTCCCCCTACTCCCCTCCCCACTTATCCTACTCCCCTCCCCCACTAATCCTACTCCCCCCTTATCCTACTCCCCTCCCCCCTTACCCTACTCCCTTCCCCCCTTATCCTACTCTCCTCCCCCGTTATCCTACTCCCCTCCCCCCTTACCCATCCATCCCTCACCCTCAAACGCGTCCCTCCATCCCCTCCCTCCTTAACCCTTCTTGCTCTTTCCCCTCTCCCTTCACGCCTCATCTCTTTCTTCTCCCTCTTTCCCCCTTCTCCCTCTTCTCCCCTTCTCCTCTTTCCCCCCTCCTCCCCCCTCTCCTTCTCCCCTTTCCTTCTCCCCTTTCCCCTCTTTCCCCCTTCTCCCCTTTCCCCTCTTTCCCCCTTCTCCCCTCCCTCCCCTCAGGTCACGATCTTGCTTCCCCGTGATTTACTTCCATTTTGCTTTCCAGAATATCTAGTGACGATCCAGCGATATAAATTTTCCAGTTCCGAGGTCGTAATTTGGTCGGGGAGTCGAGTGACGTCATTCACTATAAAGCTGCGTTATCTTGGGTTATCTTTATTAACTGCTTCTGCATTCTGAGGGTAGGAGTGTATGATTTATCTTTTCTCTCTCTCTCTCTCTGTCTTTGGCTTCGTGTCTTTCCCCATTTTCAGGTCTGGTTTTGTGTCTTTCTCTCTTTCTCTTTTCCTCTGTCTCT
>NC_091565.1:40784764-40804764 GCF_042767895.1 Penaeus vannamei
TTATTAGTCAGTATTTAACATTCCTTCTTTTATTTTTGTTTCTTATTCCTTTCTGTCTACCTAATAAATTTTGTCGGTTCGTATCCTTTTATTAGGCTATCTCTTTATATCTTTAATTATATGTCTCTGTCTTTTTATCAATCTGTGTATCAGTTTTTTCTATCTGTGTGTGTGTGTGTGTGTGTGTGTGTGTGTGTGTGTGTGTGTGTGTGTGTGTGTGTGTGTGTGTGTGTGTGTGTGTGTGTGTGTGTGTGTGTGTGTGCGTGTATGTCTGTGTGCGCGTGTGTGTGTGTGTGTGTGTCAACCAGTAGACAAATAATAATAATAATAATAATAATGATAATAATAATAATAATGATAATAATGATAATAATAATTAAATATGATATAGCTTTGGATGGAGATAACAAGAAGTAGTAATCCTATATTGCAACACATATACTTTCTTGAACTATTTCGTATCATCAGAGTCACGGATTAATTAAATAAAACAAAGCGTTTAACAGAATGATTGTGTAATCCTTTTTAATTCAGTAAGCAAAATATTAACTACAAAGAAAAAGCTGGGACTGTTTATTCTATGACAGTTCTGGGATAGGTAGACAAGGGGTTGAAAGGACAAAACGTCATAGTCTACCTGCAGCCTTCTTCCTTAATTATCCTGATATCAACAATACAATAAAATGAGCGTAATTGTGATGCATTTTGTTGTTGTTGTTGTTGTTGTTGTGGCACTAAAATAATCTATATAAAAACACAAACTAAAACCTTGCTCACTCCCCCACCCCCTTCACACATAAGCTCAGATCCCTTCCTGGTATTTTATGGAAGAATGTGTGACTTTTATGTTGTTGGAACTTCGTGCAAATCACTGGCCACTCGTTCTCTGAAATAGTGAGGAATCCATAGAACTGTAGAAAAGGTAGACAAAAGGTCTTCGAATTTCAAATAATAATGATGATAATAATAATAATATGGTTTTCCTTGCTACACTTGTATGACATCTTAATTTAATTGTTTGTTCACAACATACAACGACTTACAGACTGATAAACCTACACTACCCCATATCTTTATTGTGACAATATTCCACACTGAAACAACATTTATACAACAAATTTGGATTCTATATCATGTAGAATTAATGATTCTCTACAGAGAATATCTAATTCATATCAGATTATCTTCTATAATTACACACAAAAGAATGGTTCACACTTGCCTATCAAGAACGAAATTATGTTAATGTTCATAGAGATGCAGCTAATAAAATAATAGCCTAGTCTTATCATTAAGAGATTTTAACTCTTTATCCCGCTCTTAATTAACATGTATCAGCTCACGGTGCATAATCAGAATTAGAGTTAAGAGAAGGCGATTAATAAGCTGAATCATATGGTACGAACTTCTTACCTTAGGCAGTTCATAAAAAGAATAAACAAGAGTGGTTAAAACATCGATCACAGGGGAAAATAAGCAAATAATAATAATAATGATATTGATGATGAAAAATTATATGAATTACAGTAACAATAATGATATCAATTAAATCATATGAATGATAATCGTGATAATCATGATAATATTAATGTACTAATGATGAAAACAGAGAATAATGATATCAATAATGATAATTCATAATGATAATCATTATCATTAATATCATGATGATAATAATATAATAATGATGATAATAATAATGATAATAATAATAATAATGATAATAATAATAATAATGATGATAATAATAATGATAGTAATAATAATAATAATAATAACAATAATAACGATAGTAGTAATAGTAATAATAGTGATAATAATAATAATAATAATAACAATATCACAAAAATAATAACAATCATAATATCAGTATCATCATTATTATTTTCATTAATACTATAATTGTCGTTATGAGTACTATTATTGCTATTACTATTGTTTTTTTATCATTATTATCACTATCATCACTGATATCAGTAATGATACTGTAATGTTGATGCTTATAATCACGGCTATATCGACAACAACAGCTTCAACCCGAGTAACAAGGTTAAGAATAACCCTGTCAACGATAACGATACCCAACCCTCTTGCCTTCCCCTTCAAAAGGCCTCGACCAACCGGGGTCTCCGCTTCAGCCGCTCTCTCCCAGGCAGATGAGTCTGTTTGAATCCAGTATTCATAACACTTCGTTCAGGGTAATTGCGGATTCGTATGCAAATGCCATTATTAATTTAAGCAGTTGGGCGTCGGGTGGATTTCCAAGGCTTGTAGTTGCTAACTGGCCTTTAATAGCTCGGAGTGTGTGGATAGGATTCGTGGTTTAGTCGGATAGTGGGTGTGGATGGCGTGCTGTGGGTGGGGCTGTGTGTTTGTTTGTGGCTGTGTGTGTAGGTGAATGTGCATAATGTGCGAGTGTATATGTTTGATTTATGTATGTATATACGTATGTATGCATGTATGTATACATGCATACATACATACATACATACATACATACATATATATATATATATATATATATATATATATATATATATATATATATGTTTACATATTTAGTTATATGTATAAATGTGTGTGTATATATATACATACATACATACACACACACACACACACACACACACACACACACACACACACAGATATATATATATATATATATATATATATATATATATATATATATATATATATATATATATATATATATATATATATATATGTATGCATATATATTTATATATATACATATGTATACACACACACACACACACACACACACACACACACACACACACACACACACACACACACACACACATATATATATATATATATATATATATATATATATATATATATATATATATATATATATATATATATATATATATATGCATGTGCAGTACGTATGTTAGAGAGTTACAGACCTGCTGAAACACAGACATTAATGCTTTAAGCAATGCAACATGGATGGCCTCACGGGTGGAATTTGAAATTACGATAGAATATACAAATAATTTACATGCAAGGCAGAGAATGCGATCCAGGTGTGTTTCGAGTGACAGCAAGAGTGATGGAAGTATAATATTGAATAAAATCATCGTATAGATTGCGGTTTTAAATAAATTATGAATATTAATCATGTAGACAATGGTGTTGATAACAATGATAAAGATGTTAATAATACTTATGATGAAAATAATAATAATGATGATATTAATGTTGATGATAATAAAATGATAGTATCAATAACAGTGATAACAGTAATGGTAATGATAATAATGATAATGATAATAATAAGAAAAAGAATTATAGTTATAGTTATAACGATAAGGCTAATAATGATAATGATAATAATAAGATTAATAATGATAATGATAATAATAAGATTAATAATGATAATGATAATAATAAGATTAATAATGATAATGATAATAATAAGATTAATAATGATAATGATAATAATAAGATTAATAATGATAATGATAATAATAATTCTAACAAAGCCAATATTGATTATGATAATAGTAATGATAATGATCATAATAATAAGAAGAAAAAGAACTACTGTAATAGTTATAGTGATAAGGCTAATAATTATAATGCTAATGATAATAATAGTAATAATAAAAGTAATAATGATAATGACAATAGTTGTAATGATAAAATCAATAAAAAATAATGATAATAGCAACTATGATAATAATAATAGTAAAATATATCAATAATGATAGAAGTAATAGTGGTAATAATAATAGTAATAATCAATCTAATAATAATAATAATGATAATAATAATAATAATAATAATAATAATAATAATAATAATGATAATAATAATAATAGTAATAATTATTATCATTATCATTATTATTATTATTGATATCATTACTATTATTTTTATCATTATTATTATTATTATTATTATTATTATTATTATTATTATTATTATTATTATTATTATTATTGTTATTACAAGAATTATCATTATTACTATAATGATGATGGTTATTATTGTTATTATTATTACCATTATTATCCTTATCCTTATCCTTATTATTATTATTATCATTATTATTATTATTATTATTATTATTATCATTATTATCATCATAGTCATAATTATTACTATAATCATTATTATCATTATAGTATTAATCTTCATAATGATAATGATACTACTAATATTACTGCTTCTACTATTAATGACAATTATATTAGTAATTTTAATACTGATAATGTCGTTAATAGCATAACAGTTATTATCATCATTATCATTATTTTCCTAATTATCCTCATTATCATTATTGATGTTACTAATCTTACTATTATTATGATAATGATTATAGTACCAATAATGATAATGATAATGACAATACCATTTTATTCCTTGTTTTTGGGTAGTAGTATAATTACGATGATAGTGATAATTATAGTAAATAAAATAGGTATGAAATAGAGATAGAATTTATAATGTAAATAAGTATGCATCAATATCTGTCTGTATCTACATCTGCATCTATAGTTATATTCATATCTATATGTGTCTATACGCGCGTCCACACTCCCACTCTTATCTTTACATAGGCCTATACTTTATCTGCTAGGCCTATACGATTGATCTACTTCCGTGCCTACAGCAGAATCTACACCTACAGTAGTTCCTCATCCCCTTTTTTTTTTTTTTTTTTTTTTGCCACCCTCCCCCCTCCCCCTTTGGATCGATTTCCACCCACACTTTATTACGAAGTTTTCTGGCGCCGCCCATCTCCTGACGTTACCCCCCCCCAACCCCCTGTCCACGTACCTGTCGGCACTTCCGTTTTCCGCTCGTCCCTACTTGTCTCGCCACGCCCACTCTCTCTTTCCTCTCTCTCTCTCTCTCTCTCTCTCTCTCTCTCTCTCTCTCTCTCTCTCTCTCTCTCTCTCTCTCTCTCTCTCTCTCTCTCTCTCCTTAAACACGCTCTCTTTCCTCTCTCTCTCTCTCTCTCTCTCTCTCTCTCTCTCTCTCTCTCTCTCTCTCTCTCTCTCTCTCTCTCTCTCTCTCTCTCTCTCTCTCTCTCTCTCTCTCTCTCTCTCTCTCTCTCTCTCTCTCTCTCTCTCTCTCTCTCTCTCTCTCTCTCTCTCTCTCTCTCTCTCTCTCTCTCTCTTTCTCTCTCTCTCTCTCTCTCTCTCTCTCTCTCTCTCTCTCTCGCTCTCTCTCTCTCTCTCTCTCTCTCGCTCGCTCGCTCGCTCGCTTCTATTTATTTATGTATCTATACATCTGTTTGCCTGTCTGTTTATCTGTCTGTCTCTCTGTCTCTCTCTCTCTCTCTCTCTCTCTCTCTCTCTCTCTCTCTCTGTCTCTCTCTCTCTCTCTCTCTCTCTCTCTCTCTCTCTCTCTCTCTCTCTCTCTCTCTCTCTCTCTCTCTCTCTCTCTCTCTCGCTTCGTCTCGCCGGTTTTGCCTTTCCCCTCTCTCCCTCCCCTCTCTGATCTCCCTAAAGACACCCACTTCTTCCATTTCTCTCTCCCTACCTCCTACTCCCCTTCCTCCTCCCTCTCTCTCCTTCCCTATTCCACCCACACCTTCCTCACCTACTCTCTCTTCTGTCTTTCTATTCCCCAAGTCACTCCTCTCCTTCCACCTCTTTCCCTCTTTTTCTCTCTCTCCTTCACTATCCACCCTCTTTTCCGTCCCTTTTCAATCCTTCTCCCCTTCTCCCTTATTATCACCGTTCCTTCGTTTCTTTCTCTCCTCCTTCCTCCCCTCCGGCATTTCATCCACTTTATCCTCATTTTCCCTGTCTCTGCCTCCCCCCCCCCCTCCACACCTTCCATCAACTACCCCTCTCTCCTCTCCTATCAACTACCCCTCCTTCCCTCCCTCCCTCCCTATCCTCTGCCCTTCCTTCCCCAACTACCCCTCCCTCCCTCCCTCCCTACCCTTTCCTCCCTTCCTCCCTTCCCTCTACCCTTTCCTCCTCAACTACACCTCCCTCTCTCCCTCCTTATCCTCTGCGCTTCCCTCCCTCCCTCCCTCCCTCCCTATCCTCTGCGCTTCCTTCCCTCCCTCCCTCCCTCATTCCCTCCCTCCCTCCCTCCCTCTCTCTCTCTCTCTCTCTCTCTCTCTCTCTCTCTCTCTCTCTCTCTCTCTCCCAACTATCCCTCCCTCCCTCCCTCCCTCCCTCCCTACTCCTCTATCCTTCCTTCCTTCCCTCCTCCTTTCCTCCCTCCCTCCCTCCCTCCCTCCTTCCCTCGATTCCTCTTTCCCTCCCTCCCTCCCTCCCTCCTTCCTTCCTCCCTCCCTCCCTCCCTCCTTCCTTCCCTCCCTCCCTCATTCTCTCCCTCCCTCCCTCCTCCGTTCCCTTCCTCCCCCCCTCCCCCCTTCTTTCCCTCCCTCCCTCCTTCCCTCCTTCCCCCCCTCCCTCCCTCCTGACCCATCACTCTGGACCATCCAATCACCTATCATCGTCTTTCCATCGATCCTTCGAGGACCACCATAAAAAAAGAAAGAAAAAAATAAAAGACATAATGATCTATGTTCCCCTTCCTCCCCCTCCCTTCCCCCTTCTCCCCCTCTCCCCTCCCTTCCCCTTTCTCCCCTCCCTTCCCCCTCTCCCACCCCCTTCTCCCCTCCCTTCCCCCTTTCCCCCTCCCTTCCCCCTCTCCCACCCCATTCTCTCTCTCCCTCCCTCCCCCTCTCCTAACTCCCTTTCCCCCTCTCCCTCTCCCTCTCCCAACTCCCCTCATACCCCTCCCTTCCCCCTTCTCCCCCTCTCCCCCTCCCTTCCCCCTTCTCCCCTCTCTCCCCCTTCCTCTCCCTCTCCCAATTCCCTTCCCTTCCCCCCCTCTCCCTCCCTTCTCCCTCTCCTCCCTCCCTTCCCCCTTCTCCCCCTCTCCCACCCCCGTCTCCCTCTCCCTTCCCCCTTTCCCCCTCCCTCCCCCCTCTCTCCCACCCCTTCTCTCTCCCCCTCCCTCCCCCTCTCCCAACTCCCTTTCCCCCTCTCCCTCTCCCTCTCCCAACTCCCCTCATACCCCTCCCTTCCCCCTTCTCCCCCTCCTTCCCCCTTCTCCCCTTCTCCCCCTCTCCCCCTTCCTCTCCCTCTCCCAATTCCCTTCCCTTCCCCCTCTCCCCCTCCCTTCCCCCTTTCCTCCTCCCTTCCCCCTTCTCCCCCTCTCCCACCCCCTTCTCCCTTCTCCCCCTCCCTTCCCCTCCTCCCCCTCCCTTCCCCTTCTCCCCCTCCCTTCCCCCTCTCCCCCTCCCAACTCCCCCTCTCCCACCCCTTCTCCCCTCCCTTCCCCCTTTCCCCTTCTCCTCCTCCCCTCTCCCTCTCCCTTCCCCTTCTCCCTCTCCCACCCCTTCCCCCTCTCCCACCCCCTCCCCCTTTCCCACCCTCCTCTCCCCTTCTCCCCCTCCCAACTCCCCCTCTCCCACCCCTTTCCCACTCTCCCCATCCCTTCCCCCTTCTCCCCCTCTCCCCCTCCCTTCCCCCTCCCCTTCTCCCTCTCCCACCCCCTTCTCCCCCTCCCTTCCCCCTCTCCCACCCCCTCCCCCTCTCCCTTCCCCTTCTCCCCTTCTCCCCTCCCCTCTCCCTCTCCCTTCCCCTTCTCCCCCTCCCTTCCCCCTCTCCCCTCCTTTCCCCCTCTCCCTCTCCCTCTCCCAACTCCCCCTCATACCCCTCCCTTCCCCCTTCTCCCTCTCCCCCTCCCTTCCCCCTCTCCCAACTCCCTTCCCCCTTCTCCCCTCCCTTCTCCCCCTCTCCCCTCCCTTCCCCCTTCTCCCCCTCTCCCACCCCCTTCCCCCTCTCCCACCCCCTTCTCCCCCTCTCCCCCTCCCTTCCCCCTCTCCCACCCCCTTCCCCCTCTCCCCCTCCCTTCTCCCTTCTCCCAACTCCCTTCCCCTCTCCCTCTCCCTTCCCCTCCCTTCTCCCCCTCCAGCTCCCTTCCTCCCTCCCTTCCCCCTCTCCCCTCCCTCCCCTTCTCCTCCCTCCCTTCCCCTTCTCCCCTCCTTCCTCCTCCCTTCCCCCTTCTCCCTCTCCCCCTCCCATCTCCCTCTCCCTCCCCCCTTTTCCTTCCCCCTCTCACTTCCCCCTTCTCCGAACTCCCCTTCCCCCTCTCCCTTCCCCTTCTCCCCCTCCCTTCCCCCCTCTCCCAACTCCCCTCAAACCCCCACTCATGGGAGAGGTTAATGAGCGGTTAATCAGAGCTCCCGCAATTGCTTGCCGTCTCACCGAGAAGATGACACTTGGGGGAAGCTTGTGTGATGGGTGGGGGGTGAGGGGAAGGGGAGAAGGGGGTGAAGGGGGAAGAGGAGGGAGAAAAGGGGTGAAGGGGTCAAAGGAGGAGGGGGAAGAGGGAGGGGGAATGGGAGAGGGGAGGGAAAAGGGGTGAATGGGGGAGGGGAAAAGGGGAAAAGGGGTGAAGGAGGGAGGGGGGAGGGAGAAAAGGGTGAAGGGGAGGGGAAAAGGGGTGATGGGGGGACGAGAGGGGGAAAAGGGGTGAGAGGAAAGGGGAAAAGGGGAGGGGGAAGGGGTGAAAGGGGAGGGGAAAGGAGTGAAGGGGAGGGGGAAAAGGAGTGATGGGGGGAGGGGAGGGGGAAAAGGGGGTGATGGGGGGAGGGGAATGGGAAAAGGGGTGAAGGGGGAGGGGGAAAAGGGGTGAAAGGAAAGGGGAAAGGGGTGATGGGGAAGGAAAAAGGGTGAAAGGGGAGAGGAAAAGGGGTGAAAGAGGAGGTTGAAAAGAGGTGGTGAAGAGTAAGTTTGAAGGGGAAGCTCGTGTGATGAGGTGAGGGGGTGGGGAAAAGGAATTGAAGGGGAGGGGAAAGAGAGAAGAGGAGGAATACGTGTGAGGGAAACTTGTATGATGGGGTGAGGGTGTAAGGAAGAAGGGAGAGGGGAGAAAGAGGGGAAAGGGAGGGGAAGGGAAGGAGAAGAGGAATAAGTGAAGGGAAAACGTGTGTGAAGGGCGTGCGGGGGGGGGTGAAGAAGGGGGTGTAAGGATAATGGATAAACGAGGAGGGCGAGGGAGTGACGGAGAAGAGGGAGGACTGAAGGAAGAAAAGAAGGAAAACGAGAGAAGAGGGGATGTAAGAAGGGGGAAGGAAAAGGTGAGGAGAAAAGGGGAAGAGATGAAAAAGGGGAAAGAGAAGAGGATGATAAAAGGGGTGAAGGAAAGGAGGAGAAGGGATGAATAGGGTCAAGGTAAGGAGAAAGAGGGGAAAAGGATAGGAGGAGTGAGGGGAAGAGGGGAGGGAACAGGAGAGGATAGGGGAGGAGAAAGGGGAGGAAAGGATGAGGGGAGAAAGTGGGGAAGTGGCGAGAGGGAACAGGAGAGGGAGCAGAGAAAGCGGAGGGAGGGGGTGAGGGGAGAAAGCGGAGGGAGGGGCTGAGGGGAGAAGGGGGAGGAAAGGATGACGGGGGAAAATGAGGAAGTGGCGAGAGGGAACAGGGGAGGAAGGGGAGGGATAGGGTGAGGGGAGAAAGTGGAGGAAGGGGCTGAGGGGAGAAAGCGGAAGGAGGGAGTGAGGGAACAGGGGAGGGAGGGGCTGAGGGGAGAAAGCGGAGGGAGGGAGGGAGGGAAGAGGGGAGAAAGCGGAGGGAGGGGCTGAGGGGAGAAAGGGAGTGAGGGAACAGGGGAGAAAGCGGAGGGAGGGAGTGAGGGAACAGGGGAGAAAGTGGAGGGAGAGGTCACAGGGGAGGGAGGGAGTGAGGAGTAATCTCTTCTTCATTACCGACTTGCTTCCTTCCCTTCCCCTCGTATCGTTTCTTGAGATTAAAGGCGTCGGGGATATATATATATAAGATCTGCGGAGACGACCGCATAAAAGGCAGGTTATGTCTCGTATGTTCCTGCAGGCGAAAGAGGGCGCTGTCTGGCCTCCTTCCATTAGGGGTCGGTGGGGGGGGGGGACCTTGGGCGTGCGTGTGTGTGTGTGGGGGAAGGGTGTGTGTGGGGGGGAAGGGTGTGTGTTTGTGTGTGGGGAGGGGGAGGGGGGAGGGTGTGTGTGTGTGTGTGTATGTGTGTGTGTGGGGGGGGTGTATGTGTGTATGTGTGTGTATGTGTGTGTGTGTTTGTGTGTGTGTGTGTGTGTATGTGTGGATGCGTGTGTGTGGGAGTGTATGTGTGTGTTTGTGTGTGTTTGTGTGCGTGTGTGTGTGTGTGTGTGTTCTGCCTCCCTCTGCCTCTGTCTGTCTTCCTTTGTTCTTTGTCAGTGCCTCCCCCCCCCCTCTCTCTCTTCTCTCTTTCTCTCTCTTCCCCCCCCTCTCTCTCTCTCTCTCTCTCTCTCTCTCTCTCTCTCTCTCTCTCTCTCTCTCTCTCTCTCTCTCTCTCTCTCTCTCTCTCTCTCTCTCTCCTGTATATATTTGTGTATATCCTTCCTCCATCTCCCTTTCTTATATCCAGAAGCTACCTGAAAAAAAATGAAAATAAGAATCGAGAAAAAAAACTGTTTTCTTTCTTTTTTTCAATTAAAAAAAGAAAGAAAATATACAACAGAATATCGAAAACATTTTGATCGATTTGAACTACACAATATGGTACACCCTCAACTTTATAGTAATAAACCGATAGCTATTGGATCTCCGTCTTCGTTTTCCATTTCGCTGATGTGTACACCTGTCTATGTGTATATCTATGTGCGTGTTTATGTGTATGTGTGTTTGTGTCATTGTGGATGTGTAAGTTAATGTGTGTGTGTGTGTTTTATCTTTTATTTCATTTATTTATTTTGTGTGTGTGTGTGTGTGATTTCATGTTTTTTCTGTGTGTGCTTGTGTGTGTTTCTGAGTGTGTGTGTGTGTGGTTGTGTGTGTGTGATTTCATGTTTTTTCTGTGTGTGCTTGTGTGTGTTTCTGAGTGTGTGTGTGTGTGTGTGGTTGTGTGTGTGTGATTTCATGTTTTTCTGTGTGTGCTTGTGTGTGTTTCTGAGTGTGTGTGTGTGTGGTTGTGTGTGCTTGTGTGTGTGTGATTTCATGTTTTTTTTTCTGTGTGTGCCTGTGTGTGTTTCTGTGTGTTTCTGTCTGTGTGTGTGTGTATGTGTGTGTGTATGTGTGTGTGTATGACCGCGCGTCTGCCTGAGTGTCCGAGCGCAACCGAGTGTAAATTTGCCCTCCCAATCTGCGCAAACACAGATACCATTTCTCTATCCCAGCCTATTAACACGCACACACACAGGGATTCAAGAACGTCCATGAGCCGGCTTTTGTACCCTATATCCACCTTCAGGGGAATACCCGCCCGTTCAAACCATATTCCTTCGATATTACACTCCATCTTATGCCCTTCACACTATACCCAAAATCTATTCAACTATTTATTTTCCGAGACTAAATCCATACTAGATTTATCCTAAAATTTCTAATACAATAAGCACATATACACTTAATACTACACTTAAATCATACCCTCGGACACTATACCTATGCCACATGCCAGCTTTATATAAGCACATATACACTTAATACTACACTTAAATTATACCCTCAGACACTATACCTATGCCACATGCCAGCTTTATATATCATTTAACTTTACACACACACACACACATACCCGCACCATACCCACCTCACATCCTAAATACCCACACCATGCCCACCTCACATCCTTTATACCCACACCATACCCACTCACATTCTCAACAGCCACACTATACCCACTTCACATCCTTTATACCCAATACCCACCTCACATCCTTAATACCGACACCATACCCTCCTCACATGTTTAATACCCACACCATACCCTCCTCACATGCTTAATACCCACTTCACATCCTTAAAACCCACATCACACCCACCTCACATCCTCAATACCCACACCATACCCACCTCACATCCTCAATACCCCCACACCATACCCTCCTCACATCCTAAATACCCACCTCACATCCTCAATACCCACACCATACCCACCCCACATCCTAAATACCGACACCACACTCACCCCATACCCTACAACACTATACCCACGAGACACCCATATCCGAAGTCCCCTCGCTTGCCTCCGCCATTTCCCTAAATCCAAGAGCGAACCGGCGTTGTGTTTCCCCTCTCCTGGCTCCCCATTAACTGAGGGGAAAGTACGAAACATTTCTTAATGGTTGTTAGTGTATTCTGGAAATTATGGATGCAGGATGAAAGGCGGGTGGGTTCGGGTAGGGTATTAGGGGTAGGGGGAGGGGGTGTGGGGGGGGGGTAGGAGAGGGTTGTGGGGGGGAGGAGAGGGTATTAGGGGTTGGAGGAGGGGGTGTGGGGAGGAGGAGGGGTGTTAAGGGTAGGTGGAGGGGGTGTGGGGGTGTGGAGGGGTGTGGGGGGAGGAGAGGGTATTAGGGGTAGGGGTGTGGGTGTGGGAGGGAGGAGAGGGTATTAGGGGTAGGTGGAGGGGGTGTGGGGGTTCGGTAGGGTATTAGGGGTAGGAGGAGGGGGTGTGGGGGAGGAGAGGGTATTAGGGGTGGGTGGAGGGGGTGTGGGGGGAGGAGAGGGTATTAGGGGTAGGTGGAGGGGGTGTGGGGGGAGGAGAGGGTATTAAGGGGTAGGGGAGGGGTTGTGGGGGGTTCGGGAGGGTATTGTGGGTTGGAGGAGGGGGTGTGGGGGGAGGAGAGGGTATTAGGGGTAGGGGGAGGAGAGGGTGTTAAGGGTAGGGGGAGGGGTGTGGTGGGGGGAGGAGAGGGTATTAGGGTAGGGGGAAGGGGATGTGGGGGGAGGAGAGGGTATTAGAGGTTGGGTGAGGGGATGTGGGGGGAGGAGAGGGTATTAGGGGTAGGAGGAGGGGGTGTGGGGGGAGGAGAGAGGGTATTAGGGGTAGGGGGAGGGGGTGGGGGGAGGAGAGGGTATTAGGGGTTGGAGGAGGGGGTGTCGGGGGGGGGGAGGGGTTATGTGGGGTTCGGGAGGGTATTAGGGGTAGGTGGAGGGGGTGGGGGTTCGGGAGGGTATTAGGGGTTGGAGGAGGGGGTGTGGGGGAGGAGAGGGTATTAGGGGTTGGAGGAGGGGGTGTCGGGGGTGTGGGGGAGGGAGAGGGTATTAGGGGTAGGAGGAAGGGGTGTGGGGGGAGGAGAGAGTATTAGGGGTTGGAGGAGGGGGTGTGGGGGAGGGAGAGGGTATTAGGGGGTAGGGGGAGGGGTGTGGTGAGGAGGAGAGGGTATTAGGGGTAGAGGGAGGGGGTGTGGGGGGAGGAGAGGCTATTAGGGGGTAGGTGGAGGGGTGTGGGGGGGGAGGAGAGGGTATTAGGGGTAGGGGGAGGGGTGTGGGGGGAGGAGAGAGTATTAGGGGTAGGAGGAGGGGGTGTGGGGGGAGGAGAGGGTATTAGGGTAGGAGGAGGGTGTGTGGGGGGAGGAGAGGGTATTAGGGGTAGGGAGAGGGGATGTGGGGGGAGGAGAGGGTCTCAGGGGTAGGGGGAGGGGTGTGGGGGGAGGAGAGGAGACGGGGTGAGGGGGGTCTTAGATTTAAAGGTCTTGTGGTAGCTTGAAGGATGTATTTGTTTTATTTATATTTATATTTATTTATTTATTTATTTATTTATTTATTTATTTATTTATTTTTTGTCTTCGTTGTTATTATTGGTATTATTTCATGTTTTTTCATCTTTTTTATTTTATTTATTTATTTATCTATTTTTTTTATTTATTGATTTATTTATGTTTTATATTCGCGCCGTCGGTTTTTCAAGTCACTGGATTTCATATTTTCTGTTCTGCTGTCTTCTTTTTTTGTTTCCTTGTCCCATTTTAATAATCATTTTGTTCCATTTTCCATCCGTTCATATTTTCCTCTGTTTCATCATTTTCATTAGATAAAACAGGTTTGTTTTAACTGATCAGACACTCTCTTTCTTTCTTTAACTATTTCCATATCTATTTGTCTTTCTTTATTCTCTATATTTCTCTCTTTCTCTCTACGTATCTTTATCTGTCTGACCATTTATTTATCTATCTACCTATCTGTCTGTCTGTCTTTATTCTCTCTCTCTCTCTCTCTCTCTCTCATTTATCTAACTATTTATCTGCCTGTATGTATATACAGTATCTGCTCTCTACCTACATTACGATTTGTCTATCTATCTATATTAGTGTGTACGTATGTATATATGTACATCTATTTATCTATATACACATATGCCTCTCTCTCTATTTATCTGCCTGTCTATCATATGTCTACTTGTCTATCTTTCTGTCTATATCTATTCTCTTTCTCTCTCTCTCCTACTTTCCCTCCCTCCCTCCCCCTTCTCCCTCACTCTCCCATCTCCCGTGTCTTATACCCCTCCCTCCCTCACTCACTCCCTCCCCTCCTCCCCCCCTACTCTCCCATCTCCCGTGCCCCCTCCCTCCCCCACTCTCCCATCTCCCGTGTCTAATACCCCTTCCCTCCCCCTCCTCCCCTACTCTCCCCTCTCTCACACCTCTCTCTCCCATCCCCTTCCCCTCCCCACCTTTTTTGCAACAAGACCCCCATTGTGCCTAACCACCGGTCAATTCCCCCAAACCCTTCCACACCCTTTTTATAACCAGCCTAACGACCTGTTTCTCGGCCAAATTATGATGACAGACACTTAACACACCCGGCAGACAGTTCCCCGAAGAGTACTTAACACGTACCGAAAACTAACAGGGACTTCTTTTTACAACGCCGCCAGAGCTGTCGACGAGGGCTCTTAAAAGGCACGAGGGGAAAAGGGCATGGCGAGAACACTTATTAAGTGGGCGTAATTGAGTGGGATTGTGGTTTACTTCCGGGTGGAATTAGGGATGCTTCGAGCTGTGTTAAGGGTCGTACACACACTCGCATGTAGGGACACACACGCGCGAGAGAAAGATGGGTGATGGGGAAAGACAGAGAATAAGAGAGAGAGAGAGAGAGAGACAGACAGACAGACAGATAGACAGACAGACAGAAAGAATGAAAGAAAGAGAGAGAGGGGGGGAAGAGGACATAACGCAGGAGAAAGGAGAGAGAGAGAGAGAGAGAGAGAGAGAGAGAGAGAGAGAGAGAGAGAGAGAGAGAGAGAGAGAGAGAATGAAAGAAAGAAAGAGAGAGAGAGGCAGAAAGAGAGAGAGAGAGAGAGAGAGAGAAAAGAAACCAGACAGAGAGTAACTGACAGAGAGAGAGAGAGAGAGAGAGAGAGATAGATCCCCTCTTTTTGGTTCATTACCCAGCTTCAGCCAGCCCTTCCCCCTCCCCTCCCTCCTCCCTTCCCTTCCTCCCTACCCCCTCCCCTTCCTCGCTCCCCCCTCCCTTCCCCCTTCCTCCCTACGCCCTCCCTTCCTCCCTACGCCCTCCCCTCCTCCCTTCCCCTCCCCTCCCCTCCTCCCTCCCTTCCCCCCTCCTCCCTACCCCCTCCCTTCCTCCCTTCCCCCTTCCTCCCTACGCCCTCTCCCTTCCTCCCTCCCCTCCTCCCCTTCCTCCCTCCCCCCCTCCCTTCCCCCTTCCTCCCAACCCCTCTCCTCCCTTCCCCCTTCCTCCCAACCCCTCCCCTCTCCTCCTTCCCTCCCTACCCCCTCCCTCCTCCTCCCTACCCCCTCCTCCCTCCCCCTTTCCCCTCCCCCTTCCTCCCTCCCTTCCCTCCTCCCCTCCCCCTTTTGTAATGAGGCAATAACACTCAGAGCTATATTGATGACCTTCCTCTGGACTGGGGAATCGGACCGTGATTGGCGTGCGATTAATGCATTCATACCATCAATTAACAATCAATCACAGTAATCAATGGGTTCGCTGAGAGAAATCACAGAGACACGTCACTCTTGGGGTCGGGCCGCTGGAGTGGGGTAAAAGTAGGGGAATTTATTTTTGTCTGTGTTCTTATCGTGAAGACTCTGTGGAGGTGTTGTAGTGGGGGGAAATCTGTTTTTTTTTTTTCTTGTGTGTCATTGTTATTTATTGTTATTGCTATTTTCTTGTTATTTTTTATTTTTGTGGTTTGATTGTTATTTTTATTATTGTTAATTTCTTATTATTTTTATTATTGTTTTATTATCTTTATTATTGTTATTTTCTTCTTATTTTTATTAGTAATTTTCTCATTATCTTCATTATTATTTTCTTATTAACTTTATAATTGTTATTTTCTTATTATTTTCATTATTGTTTTTATCATCATTGTTTTTATCAACGTTATTTTCTTATCATTTGTTATCATCACGTCTGTTTATATATTTCTTCTCTGTGAGTATGCTCTCGAACACAAATACGAAGCACTGTAACGAGCTTACAAAAGAAATGAAATGAAATGAAATACCCGCAGTCAGGAGATGAACAATACCGTTAACTGAGGCGGTGCGTGTCAGATCACAGGCTCCACGAGACGGTTGTACTGGAATGGAACAAATGGAACACCATTCATTTGGGTTTTAGTCGCGGATAAAGAGTCCAATCTGCTTCGAAACGCGGGTTTGCTGTTCCGTTCGAGCTGTGGGGGGTGGGGTGGGGGGAGGGGGGAGGGGGTTCGTCGGATGCGTGGGAGGTTTTGGGTGTGTTTGTGAGGGAAGGAGGGAAGGAGAGAGGGGGAGGGAGGGAGAGAGGGAGAGAGGGAGAGGAAGAGGGACAGGAGAGAGGGAGAAGAAGAGGGAGAAAGGGAGTTAGGGAGAGGAAGAGGGAGAGGGGGAGGGAAAGGGAGAAGGATGGAAGAGGGAAAGGGAGAGAGGGAGGGAGAAGGAGAGAGGAAGAGAGGAAGAGAGGGAGAAGAGGGAAAGGGAGAGAGGGAGGGAGAGGGAAAGGGAGAAGAAGAGGGAGAGGGAGAGAGAGAGTTAGGGAGAGGGAGAGGAAGAGGGAGAGGGAAGGAGAGGGAGAGGGAGAGAGGGAGGGAGGGAAAGAGAGGGAGAGGGCGAGAGAAAGGGAGAGGAGAGGAAGAGGAGATAGAGAAAGAAGGAAAATGGGGGAGAGGGAGAAGGAGAAGGAGAGGGAAGGGGAGAAATAGAGAGAAAGAGAGAGACGGAGATAAGAAAGAGATAGAGAGAGGAGTAGGTGGGAAACATGAGAGAATGGTACAAAAAGAAAAGAATAGAAACCAAGACAGAGAAGAAACAGGCACGGCAAAGAGAGAGAACAAGAGCAAAGAAACCATACATAACCCCTATCCCCACAGAAAGACAAAAAATAAATAGATAAATAACAAAAAGAAACACATCAAACAACCTCCCCCCTTTAACAAACAAAACAAACCTACAAAAGAAAAAAAAAAGCAAAACAAAGACCCATACCTCCCCCGTTGGTTCACATCCTCCCAGGTAAGGCCGATGGCGACCACAGCTGTCAGCCTCAGAGGATGTGAACGAGGCTTCCCTGCATAACATTGGTGGGGCTGAGATACGTGTTTCGCAATGGCACCCGCGGATCTCATCTTACTGGGGAGTAATGCTCTTGGTATGGGAATTGCAGGCTGGGTGTGTGTGTGGGGGTGGTGTGGGGTGGGTGCGTGTGTGTGTGTGGGGGTGCGTGTGTGTGTGTGGAGGGGGGTGCGTGTGTGTGTGGGGGGGGGTTGTGTGTGTGTGTGGAGGGGGTGGGAGTGTGTGTGTGTGTGGGGGTGCGTTCGTGTGGAGGGGTGCGTGTGTGGGGGGGGGGTTGCGTGTGTGTGTGTGGTGGGGTGCGTGTGTGTGTGGGGGTGGGGTGCGTGTGTGCGCGTGTGTGTGTATGTGTGTGTGCGTGTGCGTGTATGTGTGTGTGTGTGTGTGTCTATGTGCTTCATTTACTTTTACTCATATAATTAACAGCATATGCAGATTAGGTCATTGCTAATTACGCATAGTCACTGCTCAGTGGAATAACTAAACTACTTGTGCAAATGTGAAAACTATATTAAATATACCAGCATTTCTAGATATTCCTTCATCACGACACTCACCATTTCTCTATCTCTAGAACATTTTCATAAGAGTTCAATTTGAACAGGCTGAACAAATTTCCTCAAGGATAACACGGCGGTTTTCGAAATGATGGTCACGTGACGACAAATTGAGTTTCAAACATATGAAGAACACGACAACTTTCCTGTCTTTTTTTTTACTTTTTTTTACTTTTTACTTTTTAACCCTTTTTTTATTTTACTTTTTTATCTTTTTTACTTTTTTTATTTATTTATTTTTATTTATTTATTTATATATATTTTTTTTTGATTCTGGGGAAATGAAGATACATGGCAATGCATTTTACACCAGGAAGTCTAACGGGATGTGATAGTGTGTACATTAATCTGTGTGCATAGGCTTGCAGTGTAAATAGTTGTTGCACTTGTTAGTGAGAAGAAGTTTGGGTGAGAGTGTGAGAATTTGAGAGACAGAGAGACAGACAGATTGGCAGGTAGACAGACACAGAGAGACAGCCAGATTGACAGACAGACAGACACAGAGAGACAGCCAGATTGACAGACAGACAGACACAGAGAGACAGCCAGATTGACATATAGACAGACACAGAGAGACAGCCAGATTGACAGATAGACAGACACAGAGAGACAGCCAGATTGACATAGACAGACACAGAGAGACAGACAGATTGACATATAGACAGATACAGAGAGACAGCCAGATTGACAGATAGACAGACACAGAGAGACAGCCAGATTGACAGATAGACAGACACAGAGAGACAGCCAGATTGACAGATAGACAGACACAGAGAGACAGCCAGATTGACAGATAGACAGACACAGAGAGACAGCCAGATTGACAGATAGACAGACACAGAGAGACAGCCAGATTGACAGATAGACAGACACAGAGAGACAGCCAGATTGACATAGACAGACACAGAGAGACAGCCAGATTGACAAATAGACAGACACAGAGAGACAGCCAGATTGACAGATAGACAGACACAGAGAGACAGCCAGATTGACAGATAGACAGACACAGAGAGATAGACAGATTGACAGATAGACAGACACAGAGAGACTGCCAGATTGACAGATAGACAGACACAGAGAGACACCCAGATTGACATATAGACAGACACAGAGAGACAGCCAGATTGACAGATGGACAGACACAGAGAGACAGACAGACTGACATATAGACAGACACAGAGAGACAGCCAGATTGACATATAGACAGACACAGAGAGACAGCCAGATTGACAGGTAGACAGACAAAGAGAGACAGCCAGATTGACAGGTAGACAGACACAGAGAGACACCCAGATTGACAGATAGACAGACACAGAGAGACAGCCAGATTGACAGATAGACAGACACAGAGAGACAGACAGATTGACAGGTAGACAGACACAGAGAGAAAGCCAGATTGACAGATAGACAGACACAGAGAGACAGCCAGATTGAAAGATAGACAGACACAGAGAGACAGCCAGATTGACATATAGACAGACACAGAGAGACAAACAGATTGACAGATAGACAGACACAGAGAGACAGCCAGATTGACAGATAGACAGACACAGAGAGACAAACAGATTGACAGACAGACAGACAGACACAGAGAGACAGCCAGATTGACATATAGACAGACACAGAGAGACAGCCAGATTGACATATAGACAGACACAGAGAGATAGCCAGATTGACATATAGATAGACACAGAGAGACAGCCAGATTGACATATAGACAGACACAGAGAGACAGCCAGATTGACAGATAGACAGACACAGAGAGACAGCCAGATTGACAGACAGACAGACACAGAGAGACAGCCAGATTGACATAGACAGACAGACACAGAGAGACAGCCAGATTGACAGGTAGACAGACACAGAGAGACAGCCAGTTTGACAGATAGACAGACGCAGAGAGACAGCCAGATTGACATAGACAGACACAGAGAGACAGCCAGATTGACAGGTAGACAGACACAGAGAGACAGCCAGATTGACAGATAGACAGACACAGAGAAACAGCCAGATTGACAGACAGACAGACACAGAGAGACAGCCAGATTGACAGACAGACACAGAGAGACAGCCAGATTGACAGACAGACAGACACAGAGAGATAGCCAGATTGACATAGACAGACACACAGAGACAGCCAGATTGACAGATAGACAGACACAGAGAGACAGCCAGATTGA
>NC_091565.1:40822264-40827264 GCF_042767895.1 Penaeus vannamei
CTCCATCCTCTTCTCCTCCTTCATCCTCTCCATCCTCTTCTCTTCTTCTCCACCTCCCCTCCACCTCCATCCTCTTCTCCTCCTCCTTCATCCTGTCCATCCCCCTCCCTCCCTCCTGGCTACGTCCCACACCCCACAAACATTTCAAAACAAGCCCATTACACCGTCGACTGCTAGTCAAGGAGGTACCCTCAGTGCTATTAACGTTCGTAATGGTATTCGGCGCAACTCTCATGGGCATAACGAGTGCTTTGGCCCCTGTTATCCTCTAGTACCGTTACGTGCAATTATGATACTCACGCTGCAGAGGGATGTTTACCGGGTGGGAGAGTGCGTGCTTTTGTCTTTGAGGTTGTGATTGTGTGTGTGTGTTTGTTCATGCTCGGATTTGTGTGTGTCGGTGAGGGGAATGTGGAGGGAGGGAGGGAAGGAGGGAGAGAGGGAGGGAGGGAGGGAGAGAGATATATATATATATATATATATATATATATATATATATATATATATATAGTGATATAGAAGGAGAGAGGAGGGGAGTTGTGAGAAAGAGTACAAAAGCAAGAGACCACGAATGAGTGAGAGATAAGGCAAGTAAAATGAAATAAAACATGCATAACATTCGTGATTTCTCTCTCTCTCCCTCCCTCCCTCCCTCCCTCCCTCCCTCTCTCTCCCTCTCTCCCTCCCTCCCTCCCTCTCTCTCTCCCTCCCTCCCTCTCCCTCTCTCTCTCCTTCCCTCCCTCTCTCTTTCTCTCTCCCTCCCTCTCTCTCTCTCCCTCCTTCCCTCCCTCTCCCTCCCTCCCTCTCTCTCTCTCTTTCCCTCTCTTTAAGCAGACCTTTTACCCCCTCGAAAGTCCCTTTGAACACGGGGCGCCACCAATACACAGAGGCTCTCACAGGAACACCGTGCACATATCCCGATGCATTTACTCGCTGCTTGGAATTTTTTATCTGATAACAGACGGTGTGGAAAAGTCGATGTTTTCCGATATGTATTTTTGCTTCTCGTTTTTTTTTTTTTTTTTTTTTTTTTTTTTTTTTTTTTTTTTTTTTTTTTTTTTTTTTTTTTTTTTTTTCGGTTTTGGGGATTCCCATAAATTGAAATTGGTATCGACTGGTATGGTAACATATAAATTTGCGTATTCAAAAGGGGCAAAAACACACCACCACGCACCAAAACACACACACACACACACACACACACACACACACACACACACACACACACACACACACACACACACACACACACACACACACAAAAACACAGGGGCCCCACACACACACACAAAACACACACACACACACACACACACACACACACACACACACACACAACACACACAACACACACCACCCCACAAAAGGGGAAAGCATAAAAATATACTCATTTTTAATAAAATTTTTTAAATAAAATTATAATATAATAAAAAAAATTTTAATATATATATATATATATATATATATATATATTTATATATATATATATTATATATTTTATTATTTATATATTATATATATTTTTAAAAAAATATATATAAAATAAAAAATTTTTTTTTATATATTATATTTTTTAATCAAAAAACGGCCCCACGTACGAGCATGAATAATAACAAGAAGAATAGCACTGATCCAGTTTTACGTCACGAACCCCCACGGTGCCACCCAACGAAATTCTTTGGCACCAGCATCGAGACCGCAACCCCAGGGGAGGATTCGAACCCACGCACTTGGTGTCTACGCAGCGACATCCGCCCAGTGATGATAGTAATAGTAAATAGCATAATTTGGGTATCAGTAAATGTAATAGTGATGACGGAGGATGGAGATGGAGGAGGAGAAGAGGAGAAGAGTAACAGTAATAGTAAATAGCATAATTTGGGTATCAGTAAATGTTATAGTGATGATGGTGAAAATTATACCAATGATGATAATGAGAATAAAAGGATAATGAAGATAATGAATTTGGGTATCAGTAAATGTTATAGTGATGACGGTAAAAGTTATGCCAATGATGATAATGAGAATAAAAGGCTAATGAAGATAATGAATTTGGGTATCAGAAAATGTAATAGTGATCACGGTAAAAGTTATGCCAATGATGATAATGAGAATAAAAGGAGAATGAAGATAATGATAACCATAAGAACAATAGGTAGAGTGACAGAAGCAATTACGGTTATACTAACAATAGTAGTGATAATGATGATGATAAAGATAATGCTAAAAATAACCATGTTAATGGTAATAATTACCAGATATCATTGTTTTTCCTGTAATTATTATTATCACTGTTGTAATTATTATTATCACTGTTGTCATAATTAGTATCATTAATACTATTGTTCTTATTGTAATTATGATTACATTATCATTATCATAAATATGATTACAGCAAGAACAATACAAATAATACAGATAATGATAATTAAGTCAATAATAAAGATAATGATAACACTGATAATTATGATAATTGCAATAATGAATCTTATGATAATAATCAAAATAATGATAATGGTGATGACAGTAATGAAAATAAAATGATAATGATAAAATCGGTGATAGTAATGATAATGATGATAATGATATTTATGATAAAGATAATCATAATAACAATACTGATGATATTGATAATAATAATAATAGTAAAACAATAATAATAGTAATGATACTGATACTTCTACTACTATTAATAATTACAATAATGATGATAAAAATAATAATGAAATTATAATAATAATAATGAAAATTATAATGGTAATAATGATATTAACAGTTATGCTGATAATGGTAACAACAGCAATAATGATGATAATGATATTATCAAAAATGATAATGGTAGTAATAATAATAACAATTTGATAATGATAATGATAATAATAATAATAATAATAATAATAATAATAATAATAATAATAATAATAATAATAATAATAATAATAATAATAATGATAACAATAATAATAATAATAATAATAATAATAATAATAATAATAATAATAATAATAATAATAATAATAGATATGATCAAACAAATTGTAACAAAAGATAATGACAGTGATAGTAATAATGATAGCAATAATGATAATCATAATGATTATGACAATGAATTTAATAATAATAAAGACCATAATAGTTTGATGATTACGGTAGCAAGGATACGGCAAATAATATATTGACAACGATATCAATGATAAGTATTCGGTTAAAACCAACAAAACCCAACCCATCCCACTTAGATTAAACTTTGTTAAAAAAAAAACAAAAAACCATGCCAGGTAACATCAGCTGAGCAGCCACGTTAGAGAGGAAGAAAAAAAAAAAATTAACAGACATTATAGCTCTCTTCTTGGGATATATGTAACGGTTCTCAATTTGTAGGAGAAAAGTGCAAGGGAATATACCATTAAGAGCTATTGGGAAACAATGCCTGGGGACTATTCCATTGGTATGGGCCTTATGTCTCGTGTGTTTTGGATTGGGGGGGGGGGGGGGGGGGTTTGGGGCGGGGAGTAGGAGGATTGGAGGGGCGGGGGGGGGGGAGGAGGATGGAGGGACGGGTGGGGTTGGAGGGTTGGAGGATGGGAGGTTGCGGGGGAGGGGGGGGTTAGGGGGGTGGAGGATGGAGGGGCAGGGGGGGTTGGAGGGTTGGAGGATGGGAGATGGGAGGGTTTGGGGGGGATTGGGAGGGGGGGGGAGGATGGAGGGACGGGGGTTGGAGGATTTGGGGATGGAGATGGAAAGGGGGGTGATTGGGGGTTGATTAGGGGATGGGGGTGGAGGGGCGGGGGGGGGGTTGGAGGGTTTTGGGGATGGGAGATGGGAGGTTGGAGGGATTGGGAGGATAGGAGGATGGGAGACAAAAGGGGTTTGAAGGGTTGGATTGGGGGATAGGAGGATGGAGGACGGGTGGGGTTGGAGGATTAGGAGGGAGATAGGAGGTTGAAGGGGGGGGATTAGGGGGTGGGAGGATGGGAATGGGTTAGGGGTTGGATTGGGGGGGTTTGGAGGATGGAGGGGGGGGGGGAGGTTGAGGATGGGGGATGGAGGGGTGGAGGGACGGGGGGGTTGGAGGGTTGGAGATGGGAGGTTGGAGGGGGGCGGGGGGATAGGAGATGAGGGGGGAGTGGGGTTGGAGGTTGGAGATGGGAGGTTAGAGGGGTGGATTGGGGGGTGGGGGGATGGAGGGGCGGGGGTTGGAGGGTGGGGGAGGGAGGTTAGAAGGGGGGATAGGAGGATGGAGGGACGGGTGGGGTTGGAGGATTGGAGGATGGGAGATAGGAGGTTAGAGGGGTTTGGGGGGATAGGAGGTTGGGGGGGATAGGAGGATGGAGGATGGAGGTTAGGGGGGTTGGTTTGGGGGGGGATAGGGGGATTGGAGGATGGGAGTAAGGAGGTTAGGGGGGGTTTGGGTTGGGGGGATAGGAGGATGGGAGACAGGAGGTTAGATGGTTAGGAGGGTGGGAGGATACAGGGAGGGGGGGGTGTTGGAGGATAGGAGATAGGAAGTTAGGGGGGGTTGGATTGGGGGATAGGAGGACGGAGACAGGAGGATAGGAGGAGGGGAGACAGGAGGTTAGATGGTTAGGAGGGTGGGGTGAGGACGGGGGGGGGGTGGGACGGGGATGGGAGGTGGGGGGACGGAGGGGGAAAACGGGAGAAGGGGGTTAGAGGGTAAGGGGGGGGGGGAGGATGGGGACGGGGGTGGAGGAGGCGGGAGGATGGGAGGATGGAGGATGGGAGACAGGAGGTTAGATGGTTAGGAGGGTGGAGGGATAGGAGGACGGGAGGATGGGAGGATGGAGGGACGAGAGGATGGGAGGAAAGACAATCCTGTTGCATGTATATCTGAATGTGTTGCCAGTTGGTTAGTCCTTCCATCTCTCTCACTTTTATTACTATTTACTTCTTGTTTAATTGTCCTGCTTTAATAGTAGATTGCTTTGGTGTCTTGTATGTAGAAGAGTTTTAGCTACGTATGATGTGTTACAACAATATGC
>NC_091565.1:40834764-40837264 GCF_042767895.1 Penaeus vannamei
AGAGACAGAGAGAGAGAAAGAAAGCCAGAAAGAAAGGGAGAGAGAGATGAAGATTTTAGGATATTTGTGCATTTATGTGATTTTGCGTGCGAATGCGCCAGTATGAGTAGGAGTGAGATAACGTTTGATGTGCATCCGTTTGTGTGAGCATGTTTCTCCACGAGCAAGAATAATTGTATTTATACGACTGAAAATAACATAAACAACACGGAACCAGAGCATTGCCTAGGTCAGGATCCACGCTTTCTATTTTCCTTTTCCTTCTACTTCTCCCCCCTCCCCCCACCGCCCATGCTATCGCCCTTCCTCTTTCCCCACACACTCCCTCCCTCCCCCCCTCACACCCCCCCCCCTCACACTCTCTCTCTCCCCTTCCCCCCCCCACACTCCCCTCACTATACCCCTCTCTAACTCCGCCGACAAGTCGCTCTGACGAGGTAATATCTTGGCTCGATAAGTTCGCCATATCTCATTGAGAGAGTTGCCATCCGCAGAAGAGTTCGCGATGGCTGGCAAAGGTGAGTTGCCACGTCGCCATAGATCGAGGGTCGTTATAGTGGACCGCGTGTTTACGTCCCCCAACCCACCCCCACACCCACAAGGTTCCCCTACTTCCCTACATATGCCTTTCGCTCACCCCCCCCCCCTCCATGGTCCCCTACACATGCCTCTCGCCCCCCCCCCCCACCTTAAGAGACGAAGGAGGACATCCAACCTCGTTTCATGGCGGAGGTCGCATCTTCGGACTCCCAACGTCGCCCCAAACCCCAGCTTCTATCTCGAGGTGTTGCCACAGGAACAACAAAGAGAAGGACAAGGAAACGCACGCATATTGTGTGGGCCTATTCGTGTGTTTTCTTGTCCTTCCCTTCGTTATTCCTGTGGCAATCTGTTCGTTATGAATCCCATATAAGGGCACAGGACGCTCGTTGCTGTAGGAAATCTGCGAACCATAGAAAACGGGAAGTCCACATGGAGCGTCTCACTTAAACGGCTTCGTTGTCTGCTTTTCTAATATGTTTTTACGTTGTTTTTAGTAAGAATTGTTGACGTGGTGTTTTAGACTTTCTTTCGTTATCTTTGCTTTTCTTTTATGTTTTTACGGTGTTTTTAGTATGTTTTTAATAAGAATTGTTAACGTGGTGTTTTAGACTGAAAGGAAAGACCGACACAAAGAAAGTGAATTACGAAAGGAGAATCTTGTAATCCAATGATCAGATTTGTATCTGAAATTTATTATGAATTTTGTACTTACATATCACATTGAGCCTCTTATGAACCTTTATTTTTTGGGTATTTCATTTCATTTTATACAGAACTTTAAAATCTACTTTTGATGGTTAGTAAGATTTTAGAGATTATAAAAAATCAATTTATGCTTAAAATCCATAAGAACCAATTAAGTAACTAAGTAATTGAAGGAGTTTTAAGCAGCGTTGCACCTGGTCAAGAATTCTTGCTCCGAAGCCAAGAATTTCACCAGAATCTGAGAGTGTTACTTAACCACACGAATGACTGTCAAATGTCACGATAGAAAGAGATTCGACGTTTAAACCCAAGTATCTTCTACAATTAACGTTCTAAATAAATATGTCTACCCCGACATCTTTACAAAGCATTATAGTTTCTCCTATATACATATACAATGCCTCTAAAACAGCGACACACATATTTCCGATTGGCAACCCTCACACTCTGACGCGCTTTCAAAACAAATGAACATCACTGAATTAAACTATAGGCCTATCTATTTCCGGGAATTCTAGGTAAGTCAACCGCGCCTTTTTTTTCTTCTTTTTTTCTCCTACCTTCTGGGGGGTTAAAGAGGGGGGGGGGGCGCACACGGAAAAATTAGTGGGATCAAAAGTGTAAATTTTGAAGAAATAAGAAAGCAAAATCCTAACAAGAGTCCGGCGCCGCTGCAAGATGCCCCGGAATCAGTGTTGCCGAAATCCCGAAGGAAATTATTTAACCTAACCTTAACTAACCTAACCAATCCTTAACTAACTTATCCTAACCAACACAACATAACATAACATGACATACCCAACCTAACCTAACCTAACCTAACCTAACCTAACCTAACCCAACATAATATAACCAACCCAAACCAACCTAACCTAACCTAACCTAACCAACATAACATAACATAAGATAACCTAACATAACATAACATAACCAACCCAACATAACATAACATAACTTAAACAACCTAACCCAACTCAACATATCCTAACCAACCCAACCCAACGCAATATAACATAACACAACCTAACCCAACCTAACCTAACCTAACCTCACTTCACCTAACCTAACCTAACCTAACCTAACCTAACATAACATAACATAACATAACATAACATAACATAACATAACCCGACCTAGCCTAGCCTAGCCTAACCTAACCTAATCTAACCTAACCTAACCTAACCTAACCTAACCAACCTAACCTATCCTTTCCTAACCAAACCAAACTTACCTAACCTATCCTTTTCTAACC
>NC_091565.1:40847264-40849764 GCF_042767895.1 Penaeus vannamei
TCCTCTCCTTCTACTAACATCCCCTCATTCTTTCCTTCTCCTACTATTCCCCCGTTCTTTCCTCTCTTCCTCCTCTCCTTCTCCTAACATCCCCTCGTTTCTTTCCTCTCTTCCTCCTCTCCTTCTCCTAATATTCCCCTGTTCTTTCCTTCTACTAATATCCCCCCGTTCTTTCCTTCTACTGATATTCCCTTGTTTCTTTCCTCTCTTCTTCCTCTCCTTCTCCTAATATTCCCTCGTTTCTTTAATCTCTTCTTCCTCTCCTTCTACTAATATCCCTCGTTCTTTCCTCTCTTCTTCCTCTCCTTCTCCTAATATTCCCCTGTTCTTTCCTTCTACTAATATTCCCTCGTTTCTTTCCTTCTACTAATATTCCCTCGTTTCTTTCCTCTCTTCTTCCTCTCCTTCTACTAATATTCCCTCGTTTCTTTCCTCTCTTCTTCCTCTCCTACTAATATCCCTCGTTCTTTCCTCTCTTCCTCCTCTCCTTCTACTAATATCCCCTCATTCTTTCCTCTCTTCATCCTCTCCTTCTATTAATATCCCCCCGTTCTTTCCTTCTACTAATATTCCCCCGTTTCTTTCCTCTCTTCCTCCTCTCCTTCTCCTAATATCTCCCCGTTCTTTCCTTCTACTAATATTCCCCCGTTTCTTTCCTCTCTTCCTCCTCTCCTTCTACTAATACTCCCTCGTTTCTTTCCTCTCTTCCTCCTCTCCTTCTCCTAATATCCCCTCATTCTTTCCTCTCTTCATTCTCTCCTTCTACTAATATCCCCCCGTTCTTTCCTTCTACTAAAATCCCCTCGTTTCTTTCCTCTCTTCCTCCTCTCCTTCTCCTAACATCCCCTCATTCTTTCCTCTCTTCCTCCTCTCCTTCTCCTAATATCCCCTCATTCTTTCCTTCTCCTACTATTCCCCCGTTCTTTCCTCTCTTCTTCCTCTCCTTCTCCTAACATCCCCTCTTTTCTTTCCTCTCTTCTTCCTCTCCTTCTCCTAACATCCCCTCGTTTCTTTCCTCTCTTCCTCCTCTCCTTCTCCTAATATCCCCTCTTTTCTTTCCTCTCTTCTTCCTCCTCTCCTTCTCCTAATATCCCCTCTTTTCTTTCCTCTCTTCCTCCTCTCCTTCTCCTAATATCCCCTCATTCTTTCCTTCTCCTACTATTCCCCCGTTCTTTCCTCTCTTCTTCCTCTCCTTCTCCTAACATCCCCTCTTTTCTTTCCTCTCTTCCTCCTCTCCTTCTCCTAATTTCCCCCCTTTCTTTCCTCTCTTCCTCCTCTCCTTCTCCTAATATTCCCTCGTTTCTTTCCTCTCTTCCTCCTCTCCTTCTACTAACATCCCCTCGTTTCTTTCCTCTCTTCCTCCTCTCCTTCTCCTAATATCCCCCAGGCGATCCGCATCCGCTCCCGTCCTCCTTTCGAAACACTCATAATCTCACACTAATTCATACCCTTTCGCTATAACTCGATTTCATCCGCCGCACATCCAGGCTAACTTTTGCTACAACCCAAACTTTTGAACGCCTTCCGGACTGTGGCCCTCTCTCTCTCTGTCTGTCTGTCTTCTCTCTCTTGTTTCTCTCTCTGTCTGTCTTCTCTCTCTTGTTTCTCTCTCTGTCTGTCTGTCTTCTCTCTTGTTTCTCTCTCTGTCTGTCTTCTCTCTCTTGTTTCTCTGTCTGTCTGTCTTCTCTCTCTTGTTTTTTCTTTCTTTTCTTTTCTTTTTTTTCTGGATCTCTCTCTGTCTGTCTGTCTTCTCTCTCTTGTTTTTTTCTTTCTTTCTCTCTTTTTTCTGGATATGTCTTCTGGATCTCTTTGGGTCTTGTATTTCTCTCTTTCTTTCTATATCTATCTGTTTATATCTATGTCTTTCTTTTTACCCGGCTGTCTACTTTTTCTCTCCCCTCACCTTTCTTTCTCTTTCTTTCTTTCTTTGTTTCTTGCTCTCTCTCTCTCTCTCTCTCTCTCAGTCTCTCTCTCTCTCTCTCTCTCTCTCTCTGTCTCTCTCTCTCTCTCTCTCTCTCTCTCTCTCTCTCTCTCTCTCTCTCTCTCTCTCTCTCTTGTTTTTCTTTCTTTCTTTCTTCTCTATGGATGTGGCCTCTTTCTCTCTTTGGGTCTCCTCCTTTGGGTCTTTTTCTTTCTAAATCTATTTATTTATTTATTTTTCTTTCTTTCTATCCATCTGTCTATTTTTCTTTCTAAATCTATTTATTTATTTATTTTTCTTTTCTTCTATCCATCTGTCTATTTTTCTCTCCCCTCCTCTTTCTCTCTCTCTCTCTCTCTCAATCTCTCTCTCTCTCTCTCTCTCTCTCTCTCTCTCTCTCTCTCTCTCTCTCTCTCTCTCTCTCTCTCTCTCTCTCTCTCTCTCTCTCTCTCTCTCTCTCTCTCTCTCTCTCTCTCTTTCTCTTCTGGACATGGAAATGAAGTAGATCAGAAGTTGAGGGAGGGGTAGAGGGGGGGTAGGGGTGGTTTGAATTAAGATTAAGACTAACGGTTTCTCTTT
>NC_091565.1:40854764-40859764 GCF_042767895.1 Penaeus vannamei
CAACACATACAACAAATGATAACCAAAATTCCACTCCTACAACACATATAACAAATAATAACCAAAATTCCACTCCTACAACACATATAACAAATGATAACCAAAATTCCACTCCTACAACACATATAACAAATAATAACCCAAATTCCACTCCTACAACACATATAACAAATAATAACCAAAATTCCGCTCCTACAACACATATAACAAATAATAACCCAAATTCCACTCCTACAACACATATAACAAATAATAACCAAAATGCCACTCCTACAACACATATAACAAATAATAACCCAAATTCCACTCCTACAACACATATAACAAATAATAACCAAAATTCCACTCCTACAACACATATAACAAATAATAACCAAAATTCCACTCCTACAACACATACAACAAATAATAACCAAAATTCCGCTCCTACAACACATATAACAAATAATAACCAAAATTCCACTCCTACAACACATATAACAAATAATAACCAAAATTCCACTCCTACAACACATATAACAAATAATAACCAAAACTCCACTCCTACAACACATATAACAAATAATAACCAAAATTCCGCTCCTACAACACATATAACAAATAATAACCAAAATTCCACTCCTACAACACATATAACAAATAATAACCAAAATTCCACTCCTACAACACATATAACAAATAATAACCAAAACTCCACTCCTACAACACATATAACAAATAATAACCAAAATTCCAAGCCTACTTTGATGATGTCAGATCAATTTTCCATGATTCCATACTGCCAAATAAAATTTAAAAAATCTGGTATTATCTACCATTCCAAACATTTCTAAACACACTTTATTCCAGTTTAATCGTATCAGTTCATCCGGTTTGTAGTTAAATAGAGGATCATTAATTAGTTATAGGTACATGAATATATGAAACTTTTTATGAAGTAGAGGAAAAATGCTTGGTATTTTGATGAATAAATTCCAGTGTATAAATCACGCTGAACACCCAAAGGATACAGTTCAAAGCTGAACTTGACTGGGATTCAAAGCCAAAAGGAAAATGAAGTTTGGTGGAAGTTTATACAAGAAGTTTTTTCATTACTCTCACTTCTGACTTTTTCTCTCATATTTTGTGACTGTCTTTCTAGCCTTTCTCTTTTCTCTGTCTGTCTATCCCGCCCTCTCTCTCTCTAATTTCATTTTCATTCTCTTTCTCGCTCTGTTTCGCTCTCGCTTTCACTCTATCTCGCTCTCTCTCTCTTTCTCTTTCTCTCTCTCTCTCTCTCTCTCTCGCTCTCTCTCTCTCTCTCTCTCTCTCTCTCTCTCTCTCTCTCTTTTCTCGCTCTCTCTCTCGCTCTCTCTCTCTCTCTTTCTCGCTCTCTCTCGCTCGCTCTCGCTCTGCTCTGCATCTCTCGCTCTCGCTCTCTCTCTCTCTCTCTCTCTCTTTCTCTCTCTCTGTCTTTCTCAGTCGCTCTGTCTCTCTCTCTCTCTCTCTCTGTGTCTCTCTCTCTGTGTGTCTCTTTGTCTCTCTCTTTCTCTCTCTCGGTCTCTCTCTCTGTCTTTGTTTTTCTCTCTCTCTCTCTGTCTTTCCCTTTCTCTCTCTCTCTCTCTCTCTCTCTCTCTCTCTCTCTCTCTCTCTTTCTCTCTCTCTCTCTCAATATGTATATATATATGTATATATATATATATATATATATATATATATGTATATATATATATATATATATATATATATATATATATATATATATATATATATATATATTTACACACTTTTCTACATCTCTCTTCATCTCTCCTATATGAATTACGCCATATGCTATAACCCTGATTTGTAAGAACAAAAGGAAAATACCTTACTTAACATATAAAGTTTTAATGAAATTCTCTTTTCCCTTGAAGTCGACACAATATTCGAACGGACCTTAAGAGACTCCAAAAAGATTCTGGAAATATCATGTGCCACTTTTGAGAAATTTTACTCTCAGTTCGCAGGTTATATGAGCCATAATTCAGGTCATTACTCATGTGACTATTCAATTCACGAGTCTTTTAGAAGCGGTTAAATTCCGGTTAAAATGAAGGAGGGAATCGTCTCGAAAATTCATAGAAGTTGATGGGCTGATAGATAGAGGCGGCCAGATGGAGATGGGTGGTAAGTATCGATTAAGAGATAATTGGTTGATAAACAAGATATTTTTTAAAATGTAAGATAATAATAATAATAATAATAATAATAATAATAATGATAATAATAATAATGATAATAATAATGATAATAATAATAATAATAATAATGATAATAAAAAATAATAATAATAATGATAATAATAATAATAATAATAATAATGATAATAATAATAATAATAATAATAATAATAATAATAATAATAATAATAATGATAAAAATATGTAAAAATGAACAAAGAAAAACAGAGGTTGAGAACCAAAAATATAATATAAAATGTTGGAAAAATAGCTAAAATAAATAAATAAAAGACAAACAGAAAGCAAACTAATAAAACAATAGATACGCCTATCTCTGACTTCTTTTTATCCTTCAGTCTTGATCCCTCATCATCACCCTCATCTTATTCATTTATTTAGCAGCGTCTGTCAGTACAAAGCAAACATATTTCTCACTTGATCTCAACATGTGTCCGTCCTCCCCTCACCCCTTGGCCTCCAATTAGCCCGCTTTGCCCTAAAGTCTGGGTTTTAATGATCATTATCTGTGCAGTAAGGACTTTTGGTGAGTTACGCAAGGACTCATTAAGTCTTATGGTCTTGGGTTAATCTGCTGAGAACAGTCTGAGAGCCGGAGGTTGTCTGTCTGATTTTTATTTTTTGCGATCGTGTGTTTTTTGTTGTTGTTGTTGTTCTTGGTTCTTTTCGTGTCTTGTTTTTGGTTCTTTTCGTGTGTGTTTTGTTCTTGTTTTTTTTGTGTGTGTTTTGTTCTTGGTTCTTTTCGTGTGTTTTTTGTTCTTGGTTATTTTCGTGTGTTTTGTTCTCGGTTCATTTCGTGTGTTTTGTTCTTGGAATATTCGATGGTTCGCGACGCATGGCAATTGTTTCACGGTACCTTGCGCTACTGAAGCGACGACTGCGTGCAACACCCGTGGCAATTTATGGTGCGGTGATATTCGTCGACTTACGCCCCTCACACGGTAGTCTAACAGCAATGTTCCTCTGGTCGTACGCCCTCGTGCGCCAAGAACACCAGCGAAAGCGGAAAATGCAAGTTCGCGGATGATACTAACGTATAATAAATAACATAAATAAATAAATAAACAAATAGTCAATAATATACAGTGCAGAAGTAATAGGGTAGTATCATGCAACATTATTATTTCTGGAACATTAATTCATAAAGTATGGAGACTTTTTAAATAAAATACATTCATAATACATATAATACATTCCAGGATCTATAACATTTCCACATTTTGTTAAAAGTTATATCTTAACAGAGCAGTAATATGAAATTCATCTTCATCAAATTGAAATGTTATTTTGATAATAATCTATAAAAACGGAAGTACTGGTCGCTATATATAACTTGGAAATGTATTTTATTCATAATATAACACATAGTGCTGTTATGTTTTATATACAGTATTTGATGTCTATTATTCTTATCATTTCATATAATTCGTATGTTTACTTTTGTTATTTCCATATTAATTTTTTGGGTAATTACTAATACATTACTCACTGTATGTAGATGCTGAAGAAACGAATATTGAAGATTGCGCTAATAATCCTAGATAAAATTTGGGGATAGAAGTCTATACGTGAGCCGCATAGAGCTAGAATTCTCTAGAGAGAGAGAGAGAGAGAGAGAGAGAGGCAGAGAGAGAGAGAGAGAGAGAGAGAGAGAGAGAGAGAGAGAGAGAGAGAGAGAGAGAGAGAGAGAGACAGACAGAGGGAGAGAGAGAGAGACAGAGGCAGAGAGAGAGAGAGAGAGAGGGGGGTACGTGTCATTTCAGAAGAGTGTCTTAACCTGTCGTTGGATATGCCTTTTATTTTATATTTTATAGAGAAAATCAGGAAATTGACCATAAATTAATGAATATTAAATAAATTATCCATAACCCGCAAGTGGTCAGAAGCGTGGTGGGCAGACTGGACAGCTTCAGTCTAAGTGGCATGCAGTCTGGAGTGGCAAAAGACAGTCAGATATTCCTCGGTTTGATGGATAAATGGAACAGCATGTCATTTGCCGATAACGTAAGGAAGTATATAACGAGATGTAAATGTATCAAATTACAGGTATGACCGCTGCTAAATAAACCTTAACGAGTGCTAGGCAGTAGCATCAGTCACCCACACCTACTGGTAATCATAGGGGTACTCTGGAGGCCATACACACACACACATACACACACACACACACACACACACACACACATAAACATATATATACTTTCTTTAACAAGAAAGAAAAAAATGAGAATAAACATGCCTCTTGTCTCTCATTTGCTTTCCTTCTCTTAACCCCTCTCCTTTTCCCCTTTTTAACACTGAGTTTAATTTCTCCCAAATCGAAAAATTACGATCCTAGACAAAAAATAAATAGTCTACCAGATCCCAACCACGAGCAAAGCCTCACAGCAACACCACACGTCAAGGGAGTGTCTGCGGTTGCAAGGGGGAAATGTATGCTTCCTGCCTGGTAATGGGTAAGGGGAAGTGAGGGAGAAGGGAAGGAAAGGTGGAGGCGGGGCGTGAGAGGCGAGTGGAGAGGGGAGAGGGGACTAGGGTTAAGGAGAGAAGGATGGAGGAGTACAGGAGGGGGCCAGGGTTAAGGAGAGGAGAATGGAGAAGAAGAGTTGGAGGAGGAGTAGGAGGAGGAGGAGGAGGAGGACTGGGGTATGGATAAAGGGATGGGGAAAGAGGATAAAGAGAAGGGGCGGGGGGGGGTGTAGAGAGAGAGAGAGAGAGAGGAAGAAGGCAACAAGGAATAGATCATGGAGGATGGAAAGAGAAATCAATGGATAGAGGGAA
>NC_091565.1:40902264-40904764 GCF_042767895.1 Penaeus vannamei
CTATCTATCTGTCTATCAGTCTATCTCTCTCTATCTATCTATCTATCCGCGAATCTATCTATCTATATATCTATCTATTACATTTGTCTATCTACCTCTCAGAAAGTTGAATGTGTCTTTCCCGATTTATGGAGACATAAACCCTGTGTGAGAGTTTTATTAAATGTTAAAAGTAAAGACTGACGTACCTGTAAATACGGGTGGTAGATTCGTGGAGTTTTGGACATTCAGAATACTAGTTTTACAGAATGTTATGTAAAAATGATAAAATCGTAGATCTGCAGACTTTATATGACGATGGTTTTGGGTTTTGTAAACTGATATAATGCTATAGTTTTATGCAATTGTGAAATGCTAAATAGCCAGAATACTATACTCGCAGATATGATAAATGCTATATCTGGCAGTATCGAATGAATGGCAGTTGATATTAAGAAAATGCTTACATTATCCAGAGTTCCAGAATTCACCCTTATTGCCTTGATGGATTACTGTAGTTACATTTACAGTATGCCAGGATTCGTGTAGTGTTACATTTACATTATACCAGGATTACTGTAGTGTTACATTTACAGTGTGCCAGGATTACTGTAGTGTTACATTTACAGTATGCCAGGATTACTGTAGTGTTACATTTACAGTATGCCAGGATTACTGTAGTGTTACATTTACAGTATGCCAGGATTACTGTAGTGTTACATTTACAGTATGCCAGGATTACTGTAGTGTTACATTTACAGTATGCCAGGATTAGTGTAGTGTTACATTTACAGTATGCCAGGATTACTGTAGTGTTACATTTACAGTATGCCAGGATTACTGTAGTGTTACATTTACAGTATGCCAGGATTACTGTAGTGTTACATTTACAGTATGCCAGGATTAGTGTAGTGTTACATTTACAGTATGCCAGGATTACTGTAGTGTTACATTTACAGTATGCCAGGATTAGTGTAGTGTTACATTTACAGTATGCCAGGATTACTGTAGTGTTACATTTACAGTATGCCAGGATTACTGCAGTGTTACATTTACAGTATGCCAGGATTAGTGTAGTGTTACATTTACAGTATGCCAGGATTAGTGTAGTGTTACATTTACAGTATGCCAGAATTACTGTAGTGTTACATTTACAGTATGCCAGGATTAGTGTAGTGTTACATTTACAGTATGCCAGGATTACTGTAGTGTTACATTTACAGTATGCCAGGATTACTGTAGTGTTACATTTACAGTATGCCAGGATTAGTGTAGTGTTACATTTACAGTATGCCAGGATTACTGCAGTGTTACATTTACAGTATGCCAGGATTACTGCAGTGTTACATTTACAGTATGCCAGGATTACTGTAGTGTTACATTTACAGTATGCCATAGTTTGAACTCTGTCTTCGGAACGTCCACAAAGCACCTATAGGACCTTGAAATCGCGTCTGGGTTGTAACATCAAGCGTCCTCATAACTCAGCTGTTTTGGGATAGTGTGTGCTTGGACAAACAGGTTTCAAACACGTTTCCGTTTTGGTGTCGTACTCAGGGATGATCAAATGAGCGAGAGAGAGATAGAGAATAGAGAGAGAGAGAGAGAGAGAGAGAGAGAAAAGAGAGAGAGAGAGATAGAGAATAGAGAGAGAGAGAGAGAGAGAGAGAGAAGGGGGGATGAGTGGGAAAGGTGGAGAAAGGGACGGGAAGAAGGAGAAAAGGAAGAAGGAGTAGACTAGACAAAGAAAAGAGAGGAGGAGGAAAGGGAGATGGGGAGAGAACAGTGAGAAAAACAGAGGATTGAACTAAAGAGGGAGAAAGATAGAGACAAGAAAACAGAGAGGATGTCGAACTTAGGCAAGCGGTGCAAGGGGAGATTAAAGAAAGCGAAGGACAGGAAGAAGTAGAGATACAATCAAAAAGAAGGATAGAAAGAAACAGCTTAAAAAAGGAATGGCAGAGAAGATAAACACTGACCTCATGGAAGTTCTCCTTTCAAAAATGTAAGACAAACTACCAGCAAAGTATAGTTTACCTCTCAGACTTTTCAAGGCTCGATGGTGCGTCGGTTGTTTACATTAATCGCAAGGTAAATATCCATATGAATATCGTAGTGCAGGTTTTACCCTATGGACAAGGAAGTAGCTACGAGAGAGAGGGAAAGAGAGAGAGAGGGAAAGATGACAGAGAGAGAGAGAGAGAGAGAGAGAGAGAGAGAAAGACCGAGAGTTAGAATGAGTGAGAGAGATAAAGTATGAGAGAAATTGAGAGAGAGATTGATTGGACAGATTGATTGAGAGAGAGAGAGAGAGAGAGAGAGAGAGAGAGAGAGAGAGAGAGAGAGAGAGAGAGAGAGAGAGAGAGAGAGAGAGAGAGAGAGAGAGAGAGAGAGAGAGACAGATAGAGAGAGCGGGGGAGATAGAGAGAGAGAGAGAGAGAGAGAGAGAGAGAGAGAGATTGATTGACAGAGAGAGAGAGAGAGAGAGAGAGAGAGAGAGAGAGAGAGAGAGAGAGAGAGA
>NC_091565.1:40934764-40939764 GCF_042767895.1 Penaeus vannamei
ACATTACTCTCTCTCCACATTACACGCACATAACTTGCATGGCGTTTAGTTTAGGCTTTGCTTGGGCGATGAATAGGTTCTGACTCCCTGGATAATAATGAGTCCAAGGGGGTTTTTGTGGCGTCTGGATTGAATTTCCGAGAGCATTTGGTGGTTCTCGGTAAGTGCTGGGCTGGGGTGGTTTTGTGTTGTGGCGGGGTGGGGGGTGGGTTGGGTTGGGGTGGGATGGGGGGTGTTTGTGTGGTGGGATGGGTCGGTGAGGTGGAGGGGAGGTGGGGGGTATGTCTTTCTTGTTCTTTCTCTCGTCTTTCTTTGTTTGTTTCTTTTTTCTTGCTTTTTCTCTGCCTGTTTCTCTCTCTCTCTCCCTCTAGCGCGCGCGCGCCCACACACACACACACACACACACACACACACACACACACACACACACACACACACACACACACACACACACACACACACACACACAAATTCACTCACTCACTCACTTACTCTCTCTCATACACACTATCATTATTATTTTATCATTATCATTACCATTACTATTATTATTAATGTCACTGTTAATAGAAATATTATTGAAACTAATGTTATTGCTCCCATCAGAAGTATATTATTGGAGATACCATGTTATTGTCATATTCTTTTAGTGATATGGTAGACGGTAGTCTAGCTATCTAAGATACTGTCGACAATTTTTTATAAAAAGAAGAATTTTGATGGCAGTATTTCTAGTCATTACTGTTAATATTAACTATAATATGCCATTCTACTTAGGGCGACTAATAAGTACAAATGCTCTTAATATTTTTTTGGGGGGAAAGTATTAAAAACGCAATCCATCTTTTCTCAAGTGAAATGGTTCACTCATACCTTTCCCTCGACGAATCTCCCGAGTGAGACTGGCAGCTTAATATGCAGTGTCTAATCCACAAGGCCTTTGATATCCTCGTCAACTGGCTCTAATGGCAGAACAGATATGGCTAGTTAGGAGGAAAGAGCTGTGTATATGTATGCGTCTTCGCTCAGAACTATATATATAGCACATATCTGGGAGTGTGATTGTGTGCGTGTGTGTCTGTTGTGTGTGTGTGCGTGTGTGTCTATTGTGTGTATGTGCGAGTGTGTCTGTTGTGTGTATGTGCGTGCGTGTCTATTGTGTGTATGTGCGTGTGTGTCTATTGTGTGTATGTGCGTGTGTGTCTATTGTGTGTACGTGCGTGTGTGTCTATTGTGTGTATGTGCGTGTGTGTCTATTGTGTGTATGTGCGTGTGTCTATTGTGTGTATGTGCGTGTGTGTCTATTGTGTTTATGTGCGTGTGTGTCTACTGTGTGTATGTGCGTGTGTGTCTAGTGTGTGTATGTGCGTGTGTGTCTATTGTGTGTATGTGCGTGTGTGTCTATTGTGTGTATGTGCGTGTGTGTCTATTGTGTGTATGTGCGTGTGTGTCTATTGTGTGTATGTGCGTGTGTGTCTATTGTGTGTATGTGCGTGTGTGTCTATTGTGTGTATGTGCATGCGTGTCTATTGTGTGTATGTGCGTGTGTGTCTATTGTGTGTATGTGCGTGTGTGTCTATTGTGTGTACGTGCGTGTGTGTCTATTGTGTGTATGTGCGTGTGTGTCTATTGTGTGTATGTACGTGTGTGTCTATTGTGTGTATGTGCGTGTGTGTCTATTGTGTGTATGTGCGTGTGTGTCTATTGTGTGTATGTGCGTGTGTGTCTATTGTGTGTATGTGCGTGTGTGTCTATTGTGTGTATGTGCGTGTGTGTCTATTGTGTGTATGTGCGTGTGTGTCTATTGTGTGTACGTGCGTGTGTGTCTATTGTGTGTATATGCGTGTGTGTGTATTGTGTGTATGTGCGTGTGTGTATATTGTGTGTATGTGCGTGTGTGTCTGTTGTGTGTATGTGCGTGTGTGTCTATTGCGTGTATGTGCGTGTGTGTCTATTGTGTGTATGTGCGTGTGTGTCTATTGTGTGTATGTGCGTGTGTGTCTATTGTGTGTATGTGCGTGTGTGTCTATTGTGTGTATGTGCGAGTGTGTATGTATGTGTATGTAAATAGATCTGAAGTTAGAAGATGCACGGCTTGTTCAGCCTTACTCTATGAGGAATATTGTACCTTTATGGCTATTTGGTGTTTCATAATTTCGTCTTTCGTCTTTCGTCAGGCAGCACAACATACAGGCATATAAATTTATGAACAATCGTTTTGCACTTTTTGCTTGTTGTCATTCATTTGTTCATTTCATGGCATCTGGATTCTAATTTTACGAACGGCATCATCAATGAAAATCTGACGGTTATTGAAATTGAAGTTGAAGACTGGGCTGGAATTCTGTGGAAATTCGTCTGCTAAACGGAAACAAAGACGACTGACGGATGGTGACGTCACCGGATTTTTTTTTTCCGTAGGCTGTATTTTTATTTCTTATGACCATTCTTTATGCAAATGAAAACTATTTAAAGGAATATTCAAATATTTCCCAATGTTTAGATAAATTAAACTTAAATATTGCTGAAACTATCATGGTATGAACTGGTATGATAAGGTAGACCGAACTGCGGAAATTTAATCAGATGTCACTTCAGCTGAGTTTTCCAGCTGAACCACAATCCCATGGAGTGACTTTAAAGCTTCAGCTCTGCACCACACTCACTATGAAGAGATATTCTTTTTAGATGAATTAAGCTGAGAGTTTCAATATTGCTTTTTCTTATGTCATACATCTAATGCATTTTCTTTAAAGATATGCGGGGGTCTGTTGTGTTGCTGAATGTTGTTGCATTACTGGCTTAATAGTGTATCTATTGTATATTGTTTTATGTAGTTAGATAAGGAAACAACCCAGGGAATCAATACTGTAATTAAAAGACACTGACCAAACGCACTTGCTACCAAGCTTCGAGTACGACTAGCAGTGAGACCGTGAGAGCTCGGACACCTCTCTCAGGCTCCTTAAAAATAAATAAATAAATAAATAATAACTAAATAACAAAAATAAATAAAAGATGAATTTTTCATTTAAATAATTGTTGTATTAAGCTCTTATCGTTTATCTTATTGAAGAAAGAGTTAACTGTAACCTAGCATCCATCCATTTATGATGGTGTATACTTCAATATTATGATATATATCCGTTTTCTTTCTCATCTACTGTCTAGAAAACGGCGGAAATGCTACGGAAAAGCGGTCAGCCTAAGCTCAAGGGGACAGAGGGTAGATTCGCTCGTAGTTACTGCCGTCCTATTCTTATTTTCGAAGAGCCAAGCTATACAGACTTCAGTTAATGAAATCGTTAGGGAACGCTAAACGGCTTTTACCCTCAATTAAGAGAGAAAGCAACAACGAGCGATCCCAATTTCCTTCACTACCTCTCTCTCTCTCTCTCTCTCTCTCTCTCTCTCTCTCTCTCTCTCTCTCTCTCTCTCTCTCTCTCTCTCTCTCTCTCTCTCTCTCTCTCTCTCTCTCTCTCCTATCTCTTTCTCTCTATATAAGTTTTTAAGTGTGTACGTATGTTTATATATATACCATCATATGTATATGGGTATATAAATATATAAACATACATATATATATATATATATATATATATATATATATATATATATATATGTGTGTGTGTGTGTGTGTGTGTGTGTGTGTGTGTGTGTATGTATATAAATGTATATATATGTGTGTGTGTGTGAGTGTGTGTGTGTGTGTGTGTGTGTATGTGTGTATGTATATATATACATACATTTATGTTAATGCAAATATATAAGTATATATATATATATACACACACACGCAATGTATGTATGTATGTATGTATGTATGTATACATATAAACATATATATTGTATATACACATATATCTATACCTATGTATTCTCTATTTATTGTTCTATCTATATCTGCCTATTTCTCTCTCTCTCTCTCTCTCTCTCTGTATATATATATATATATATATATATATATATATATATATATATATATATATATATATATATATATATATACATACATCTATATGTATATATAGATATATCTTTCCGTCTCTCTCTCTCTCTCTCTGTATATATATATATATATATATATATATATATATATATATATATATATATATATATATATATATATATATATATATATATATATATGCATTTATTCGATTCTTCTGTCTGTCTCGCTCCGTGTGTCTCGCCCTCCATTGGTGTATATTTCTCCCCATGAAATAACCAATAAATCATCACTACCTATGCTTTATAAGCCTTTCTCCCCTCCTCCCTAGCCCTCCATTCTGCACCCTCTTACCCCCCCCCCCCACCTTCCTTCTCCTCTCCCTCCCTCCTCTTCTTCCTATTCAATTTCTCTCTTCCCTTCCTCTACCCTATTCCCTCACTTCCATTACTCAGTCCCTATCCTTCCCTCCACCCTTCCCTGCCTCCTTAACTCCTTCCCTCCTCCCCTCCCCTTCGACTGTCCACTCTTTCCCTTCACTCCCTCCTACACTCTTCCCTCCATCCCCATTCGCTTTCCCCTCCTTCCACCTTCTCTCCATCCCTTCCTCTACCTCCCCCCTCCCCTCCCACTCTCCACACCCTCACCCTTCCCCTCCACACCCTCATCCTTCCCTCCACACACTCCCTCTCCCTCCAAACCCTCACCCTTCCCTCCACACACTCCCTCTCCCTCCATCCCTCCCTCCACAACCTTCCCTTCTCTCCACCCTCTCCCCAACCCCCAGCATCCACCCTCCCCCGTCTCTACACACCCACCCCTTACCCCCACCCCCTCCCTCCCCTCCCCCCTTATCCTCCCAAATCCCTCTCGTTCTTCACCCTCCTCCCCCCACCCCCCATCTCCACCACCCCACCCCCACCCCCACCCCAAGTAATAATCACACCTGCGCCATAAATTCTTTGTTGCTAATCCTATCTCGGGGAATTACATCTCACTAGATAGGCCGAAATTACGGACCATATTTCATCGTTACTTGTCGCTGGGGCAT
>NC_091565.1:40949764-40964764 GCF_042767895.1 Penaeus vannamei
CAAAGGGGAATAAAAATGTATTATTGCATACATTACGGTACATAGACGATAGTTTCACACAGCACAGTTGTATTTTCAAGTATATTTCTGTTCTGTATTTTCAATCTATATTGAGACAACATAAAATATTAGGTAGCCAGTGATCATGAAATGAATAAACCAGTATTTTACTTATCATTTAAGTATTTGAAAAAGACATGAATATTGAAGAAGAAAAAAATATTACATGATTAGTCGAGTTATAACTTTTTTCATTTTTTTTCTTGACTTTATACAAGAAGCTTTTTTGTAATATGAATGAAATGTTATGTATCCTTAAAAAACAGGATTTAACATCATTATTTTTATTGACCTAGACATAATATAGAGGTCAAGGACATAGGCCAAAGCTAAAGTTTATATAGATTCAATTTTTTCTTCTTGCATTTAATGTGTATCATCTGAAGAGAATATCAATTAAAGTTTTAATAACAAGGCATACATGTATCGATAGTAAAGTTTTGATATATACATATTAATGAATATTTAATTTTATAAATGTATCAATATTTGGTAAAGATAGGAAATTTGATTATCTGTACAGTAAATATTTAACAATACCAATTTGCATATTAATGAATTCCGTTGACTCATTATGACAAAATGGTTAAAGAGACTGTTTTTTCTTTATTTTATATCTCTTAGGTATAATATTTTCAGCAATTTTTTAAAGTCTAGCATATTTCAGACCTATTTCATAAATCAACATGAAATAAAGACAAGTTATTCAAATTAAATACGCACTATTTTCTAGTGTAAAATTTAAGTGCTATAATTCTACATATTGATAGTGACACGCATTTCAGCGCAAAGATTACGTAAAAAATAGTCATTTTTCTAACGCCATTTCCTTGATCTGTCATAGAACAAAGAACCAAGAAAAACAGATATGACAGTCAGTGTAAAATCAAATAAATAAAGTATATAAACAAAGTGCTGTTCGCATGCTTTCAAATGAAAAAAAATGTATTTCCAAAAAGAAAACCAAATATAAATAAACTAATTCTTTAAATCATTTAGGAATATATACAAAATCGATTTGGTTTCATACAAACAAAATAAAAAAACTAAATAAATTTCAAATAGACAAATTCATAAAACATTTATAAAGCTACAAAAGCTAATATTCAGTATAGATAAATTTTGAATTATCTAAAAACTCTACTACAACTATACACCATCCACAAATGAAATTGCAGTAATGTACAACTGTTCCATAAGTTTCTTTTGTACATAGAGACATCAATCCCACCTAAATATTTTCAAACAAAATATAGACCTATACAATATATGCAATACTAACTTTGCAAATTCATATTGTAACTACATGCAAGCTTTGACTTTTTTTTCATTTTACTTTTTTATCAACAACAAGCACACTTTTAAGACAGACTTCTGAAGTGAAGATGGATAAACATGAGCTAAATTTCATAAGAATAATGTTAATGACATGAATATTTTTCAATTTAGTTGAGTCTTACAGAGTTAATATAATTTTATCCATCTTAAAAAAGCTTCAGTGTCTATTGTTTCTTCATTTGTAATATACAATTCTGAATAATTATCTACATAAAGCACCATGTGACACATATCTTTCATATTCACAAAACATCTTATATGCAAACATTTTATGAGTGTTCAAAACATAGAGGTGTTCTTTCTTTTACTTCGTTAATGGGAAACTAAAATAAATACGATTCTTTCGTATCTTTCACAGAATTTTCCAAATTTCTTGGTTCAGGATAAGATTATTTTTATGTTTGTGTGTGTGCGGTTTGACATTAATACCACTGTCTTTCTCTGTCAAGGTAATGAAAATATAGGAACATTTTAGCCTGATACCAGTTGATCATTCTTAATTTTTTAAGAGATCAAAAACAGGATTAAAGAGAATCTAATTATTATTACAATTATGATATAATGAGGAGAGTTAATGAATTTAGAGAGCTTTGAATTATTCTCATCATTAGGAACCAAAAGATATATCAGGCTCATACAATTTACACAACACTGAAAACACAGTTCTCACCATGAGCGAATAGTCGTGGAAATGACATCAACAATTAACCAATACGTCATGTACACAAATTTTCAACATCAAATATTTGCAAGAGCTAAATAGATGGTTTGATGGAAATGGCCTATTTCCATCACTAATTCACTACATCCGGTACAAGAGGCTTTATTTAGATGCATTTGATACAGTTTATTAGTATAATGAAACATAATTGTCAAATGGGTTGCAAGGAATGGATGAAAAATATCACAGCCACACTATATGCACTAATAATTCATATATTTTACAGTTTTTACATTTAAGTGCTTTTTGTCATAATGTATATGTTATATATATTTATATGCAACTATACAGTTTTAACTCAAGTGACAATTCTTTATATTAAGAGGTGTGAAGATAAAGTATGAAATTAAAGTATAAAACAAAATGGAAGTTGCAAAATAAATAACATGCAGAAAAATGTTTTATTTACAAAAAATGAAATAAAGAAATAATAATAAAATATATAGTTTATATTGTTGGAAAAATATTACTCCTTGAAAATAACTGGATTGTAGAAGAAAAATTAATTGGGGCAGCATTTGTTGGATGGAATAAATGTCAATAAGAGTTCTATTAGAACAAAATTGAATTTATAAAGAGATAGAAGAAACAAATTCAAAACCTTTCTTGTAATCTTTACTTATGTCTAATATATATTTGATAAGAAATATGTTCTCATTTGCAGAAATTAAAGCAGAATATGAATAAAGGAAAACATTGCACGAATAATTATTATGCTAAAAATAAAATAGGAATATAATAATAATAATAATAAAATACAAAAGCAATAATTGAAGTAATAATAATAATGATAATGATAATAATAATAATAATAATAATAATAATAATAATAATAACAATTATAATACTAGAAATAAACTTTGTCATCTTCATTAGCCTAATTATGAGAAGAGTGATAAATGAATTACTGCTACTACCAATGATAAAAAAATTATTTTAATAATAGTAATACTAATGACAATGATAATATTAGCAATATAATGATAAAAAATACAATGTAACAGAACGTTTCAATTTAGAGTACCTATTATTTTTTAAAAATATTTAAAAGGTGCTTGACATTTTTCTTAATAAAGCCTAATATAATTCACTCTTTAAAAAAATCATGTTGGGATTGCTTCTATGAAATTAATCAAAATTCTACTTCAAAATTCAATATTTTGAAAAGCAACAATTACATTTAGCAAAGGAACATCTTTTTATTTACTAAAGCTGTACTTGACATACATATATACTGTATATGTACAAATTCTACTTTGAATTGTTGGTCAGAATATACTGTAGCGCTTATGGTACAGGTATGTATATACATTATATATATAGATTAGATATAAAGTTTTTTTTTCTACATGGTTGTCTTATGGGTCTACATTGCTTTTTCAACTAATATGGATAGCTTTTCATATTTGATCATTTATAAAAAGATTACAAAATATTGAATCAAAGTTTGAAAAATGGAAAGATGCTTATTTTACAGGAATTCCAACTTGGTGTCAAATGATTTTGAAGAATCTAATATTGATGATCATATTTAGCTCATCATCTTCGTGTATTTCTACAGGATTCTATTCTGTACATTTTTTTCTAAGCATACAAGTAGCCAAATATATTATCATTTGAAGATATAAACGCATAATTATCTGGAAAATATTGGCCATAGAGAATATTAAAGTTATTCACAAGACCAGGGGAAGAAATTTGTATATATATATAAGTCTCATGCCTAGATAGACCTAAAACATTCTATTTTTTCGTTTTTTTTTGTTCTCGTTTGTTCTAACTGTGCTATCATTTTACCTAAAATAAAAAAGTCTACTTATCTGTTATACATTTTTGGTACGTTTAACTCTGTTCAGGTTTCAATGATATCTTCTTGAAATTACCCACTTTTCAACCTAATGCTAATTAAGGTATCAAAGTAAATATTAAAGATACTACCAAATTAGAAACCAAAAAGAGGAAGAAAAAATATAACAATGTTGCATTTTTGAATGATAGATTGTCTGTGAAATGTACATCATTCTAAACAACTTTATCGTTTTTTTTCTGCCATTGCTCAGTATAATTCTGATTGGAGCAAAATAAGTTCCATGGAAATCAAATTGGTTCATATCCGTATATAAGAATGTGTGTGTATGTGTGCGTGTACATGTGTGTGTGTGTGTGTGTGTGTGTATGTGTGTGTGTGTGTATGTATGTGTGTGTGTGTATGTATATGTGTGTGTGTGTGTGTGTGAATGCAATTGCATGTATATGTGTGTGTGTGTGTGTGTGTGTGTGTGTGTGAATGCAATTGCATGTATATGTGTGTGTGTGTGTGTGTGTGTGTGTGAATGCAATTGCATGTATATGTGTGTGTGTGTGTGTGTGTGTGTGTGAATGCAATTGCATGCATCTGTGTGAGCAAAGGTTTTGCCAATTCACAAGAAAATTAAAGATGGTTCTGCGAAATGATCTTCGTTGCTCTTCATCTCCTCAAGCGTTGTGCAATTCCCTCAAGAAATAAATCAACATAAACACATTGCAAATATACAGACATAGCTATACGTACGTTTCTTTATCACAACTGTGTATATGAATGGAAATATGTGTGTGTGTGTGTGTGTGTGTGTATGTATATATATATATATATATATATATATATATATATATATATATATATATATATATATATATATATATATATATATATATATATATATATACTTGTATATATACATGTATATATATATATATATATATATATATATATATATATATATATATATATATATATATTGTATATATATATACATTGTATATATATATATATATATATATATATATATATATATATATATTGTATATATATATATATATATTGTATATATATATATTGTATATATATATGTGTGTGTGTGTGTGTGTGTGTGTGTGTGTGTGTGTGTTTCTGTGTTTGTGTGTTTGTGTGTGTGTGTTTATATATGTATGTGTGTGTATAAATAATTAAATATATATTTATATGTATATAAAAAATAGATTTATCAAAATATAAGATAAAAAATGGTTAAATAAATAAGATTAAATTTTTTGGGGTGTCTGTACTGTACAAAGAAATTTCTTTTGGAGATTTCCATAATGCTATTAAATATCAAACAAATTGAAAGAATCCCATTTACAAAGATTATTAAGAACTAGAAGTACAAATCAATAAAATAATGATTAATTACAAGAAATGTAAATGTAAGAAACTGTGGAAGTGGATAAATCTGATTTTTGATAAAAGTAATATTGAAAAGTTTTGGAACATTAGGATCATCTTTTAGGAAAATAATATATAATAGAAAATGAATAATCCATAGAAAATATATTGCATGAAGAGGTAAAACAAAAAAAGCATTTCTGTAAAGCTTTCAACTGAAAATATCCTTAACAATAAAATACCATCGCTTGTATTAACTGCTATTCTTGGCAAAGAAATGAAAATATAATTTTCTATTTTCAAAAAATGAGTTTGTGTGTCTGTGCCTGTGCTTTTATGTGTGTGTGCGTGCATATTGATGTGTGTGTGTGTGTGTGCGTGTGTGTGTGTGTGTGTGTGTGTGTGTGTGTGTGTGTGTGTGTGTGTGTGTGTGTGTGTGTGTGTGTGTGTGTGTGTGTGTGTGTGTGTGTGTACATACATACATACACACATACATACATATATATATATACATACATATATGTATACATATACATATATAGACACAAATACACGCACACATAAATATATAGACACATATAAGTATGTATGTATGTATTTATGTATCAAATTATCATATTGAACCCTTTTCTTTGTGCACATCCACACAACAGAATAAATAACAAGAAGTTTCTCCTTTACAGTCCTGGTCACGAGAGGCTATCAGAGCAGTTTTCATATTAATTCCCAAAAATTCTACAATCTATAACCTTAAAAAGTATTTACACCAAATCCTGCACTATGCTAGTTGCCTTATCTCCTTCCTGTTTTTTGTACACACTACACTCTAGAGTAGCAAAACCTGTGGACATATATTGTATATATATATATTCATAGTATCTAATCTTTAAAAAGGATTAAAGAATTTGAATGTTTTACACTTGACTAACCTTGCTCCCGACAATCTCTAGTCTAACGAATCTCTCAGAAGAAAAAAAATCCTAAATACCTACTCTTCTAAAATGCCTTTCTCTCTCTCTCTCTCTCTCTCTCTCTCTCTGTCTGTCTGTCTGTCTGTCTTAGACATCTTTTTCCATCTTAGACAGAGCCTTCACTGCGCCCTCCCTCCGTCTTGCTCTTTCATAACTTGTAGGATCGGTGGAGGATTGACGGGGTCCCGACCTCTGAGGGCCCATCTGCGTAGACGGAGAGGACAGAAGGACCCTCGATGGAACACACGGATTCCTCGGGGGTCTTGCTCACCTCCCCCTCTCCCCCCTCCAGGGTGTGGGGGAGGGGGCGGGGGTGGTGGCGGTGGAGAGACTGCAAGGAAAAGGAGAAGTTATTATATATATTTCTCTTTTTTTGATTGTTTTGTGTTTGTTTTCCTCTTCTTGTGGTTCAGTTGTAAAGCTTTTGATACGGAACAGTGTGTTTCAAGATATTTTTTTTTAGAGATGTACAGTAATTTTACGGAATAAATATAGGTACATGCAACGTCACACTGTAATTTGGTGGTATGTTGCATCAAATGACATCATCGCCTATCATTGGTTTTAATAATATTGATTTGTGTTTCTAATCATATAGATTATATTAAAATGTGAATTTTATGACTATAAATAACAACAAAATATCATATCTAATTTATTCCTATAAATTTGTTTAAAATAAAGCTTTCCCTTAGTTTTTGTTTATTTGTTTGTTTGTTTTTGTTTTTTACCTTTTCTCGGCTTCCTTTGCGACTCTGGAAGGTAAATCAAAAATTGGGGTCAGTCTCAACTATACAAAAATGTATCAAAAAGCCTTATGTACATTAAAATTGTCAGCTTATATTTGATTTTTATTTCCATTTTTTTTTACCTTAAAGCTGGGGGTCTTTGACATATATCTACTTAGCTTAAAAACTACTTCAAAGGTATGTGAATTTTCATGAGTAAAATTGAAGAAACACTTTCGTTATAAAGCTTAATAATCAATATCTTAATCCATGAGTAAAATTGAAGAAACACTTTCGTTATAAAGCTTAATAATCAATATCTTAATCCATGAGTAAAATTGAAGAAACACTTTCGTTATAAAGCTTAATAATCAATATCTTAATCCATGAGTAAAATTGAAGAAACACTTTCGTTATAAAGCTTAATAATCAATATCTTAATCCATGAGTAAAATTGAAGAAACACTTTCGTTATAAAGCTTAATAACTAATAACTTCATAACTAGAAATTTCGAATGAGAATTTTACATTCATTAGAGCTGTTAAAATTATAATGGTGCCTTGATTTTCATATTTTATTCTTATTTCTGACATGTTATAACAAAACAAATAATGCAAGACTAGTTTATTTATTTATTTTTTTTTTTTTTAAGATGAGAGTGGAAATTACTCATGAAAATTCACTGTTTGGGGTGTACAGGACTTAAATTGATGGAGATATCATAAAATACGAACATTAAAGTAAATATACGTTCTATTCATATACATTCATTATTTAGTATTAAACTTATACATTACATCTAATAATATTATAGTCCTACAAATAAAATATATCTACTAATTACATTTAGGTCAGATAGTATATAGCCCCTGTAAGTTCTAATCAGTTAATTTTACTTATTAAATGAATGTATAATATTCGAAAGAACTACACAGAGAAATCTTCAACCTAACAAGTTTATACATATACGCACACACACACACACACACACACACACACACACACACACACACACACACACACACACACACACACACACACACACACACACACACACACATATACATATATATACTAAACATATGCATTAGTTATGTGTACTACATTGATTAAATAACAACAGACACATTGTGGTCTTTACCTAAAGTAGTATTAAGAAAATTAACATGAAGATCCATATATCTACACTGATATGGGAAAACGTGTTATCATTTCTAAAACCATTATCTCAAAAATTATTATTTCATTCTACTTAAAAAGGAGAGAAAGAAAAAAAATTGTAAGAAGAACATTGTTTTTATTTTTAAAGAGATGCTGTGAAATTTGTTTACGTATAATGCATCTTGTATTAGTATTACACCGTATTACATGATTTAAGAACCAAGTGTCGTAAACTTTTTATGTTCTTTATATCATATTATATTATATTATATATATATATATATATATATATATATATATATATATATATATATATATATATATATATGTATGTTATATATACATTTTTGTTATTATTATTATTATTTTTAGTAAGACTACATTGCAGAGGAGTATATACTTTCACTAACCAGTCATTACACATACTAATTACACTGCTTTTTTTATAATGAGAATCAGCAGCTTGGTTTTCTATTCATGTTTGCAGCCAAAGATTTACAGCCATTTAGTGAAGAGAGCATTGTTGGCTGTACCAGAATAAAAATGTAAGTGTCAATAAGGTGGGAATTCCCTTGATGTGGGTGAAAATAGTGATGGTAAACATTTGTTCATTATCTCCCTTGTTTGTAATGCATCTGCAGTATCCTGAATGGAATCTATGGTCTTAACTACATGCTTTGGAGCGAAACTGATGTATCAAACTATTTCTACAGCAAAAAGTGAATGAAAACAGTGCATCAGTGTAAAATCTAACACATGAACGCAACTGATTCCCTGTAATACTTAGTCCTAAATAGTAACTAATTATTTATTTCACAAAGCCCATAAAAATCGGTTAGATATAACTCAGTGATATGCATTTGAACCCCTATAATTTAGAAAATAATTGAATAATTAGAGAATGATTGACTGTTAGGTACAGAAATCAGCCATATATATGAATTAAGGAATCAACTGATTAATTAATTTCAGTACTACCAATATGTGGTATTGAATTGGGACTTATTTCTCTAGTTCTGTCTGAATAGAAGTAAGTGTATTTAGCAACCAGTAGACACGGAACCATTGCGTGCATGGACTATATATTTGTGTTTGGTATTTGTACATAATATATCAAATTTAGATTTCTCTTTCTAGCTTTCGTACTTTGTAAATATCAAATGAACAGATAAGCAGGAGGGAACTGGCTATCTACATGTTTACTGGCAGGTATTTATCTTTCTATTTGTCTGTCTGCTTGTCTCTCTGTCTCTGGTTCTGACTCTCTGTTTGTCTCTCTCTCTTCATTCTCTTTGTGTCTGTAAGCCTTCAAGTCTGTCTGTCCGTCTATATATCCCCCTTTCTCTCTATCTTCCCCATCCCTTCCTTCCTTCCCTCCTCCCTCCATTTCCCCTTCCCCTTTTTCCCTCCTCCTCCCTTCCCCTTTCCCTTTTCCCTCCTCCTCCCATCCCCCCTTCAACCCGTCCCTCTTCTCACTCCCTTCTTCCTATTCCCTCCCTTCCCCTCTTCCGTCTCCATCCCTCCTACCCACCCCTCCTACCCAACCCCTCCTACCCCCTCCTACCCAACCCCTCCCACCCAACCCCTCCTACCCAACCCCTCCTACCCCCTCCTACCCAACCCCTCCTACCCAACCCCTCCTACCCAACCCCTCCTACCCAACCCCTCCTACCCAACCCCTCCTACCCAACCCCTCCTACCCACCCCTCCTCCTACCCAACCCCTCCTACCCAACCCCTCCTACCCAACCCCTCCTACCCAACCCCTCCTACCTAACCCCTCCTACCCACCCCTCCTCCTACCCAACCCCTCCTACCCAACCCCTCCTACCCACCCCTCCTACCTAACCCCTCCTACCCAACCCCTCCAACCCTCCCCTCCTACCCACCCCTCCAACCCACCCCTCCTACCCACCCCTCCTACCCACCCCTCCTACCCACCCCTCCTACCCACCCCTCCTACCCAACCCCTCCTACCCAACCCCTCCTACCCAACCCCTCCTACCCAACCCCTCCTACCCAACCCCTCCTACCCAACCCCTCCTACCCACCCCTCCAACCCAACCCCTCCTACCCACCCCTCCTACCCACCCCTCCTACCCACCCCCCCTCCAACCCACCCCTCCTACCCACCCCTCCTACCCAACCCCTCCTACCCAACCCCTCCTACCCTACCCCTCCAACCCAACCCCTCCTACCCAACCCCTCCAACCCAACCCCTCCAACCCAACCCCTCCTACCCACCCCTCCAACCCTCCCCTCCTACCCAACCCCTCCTACCCAACCCCTCCTACCCAACCCTCCTACCCAACCCCTCCAACCCAACCCCTCCTACCCAACCCCTCCTACCCAACCCCACCTACCCAACCCCTCCTACCCAACCCCTCCTACCCAACCCCTCCTACCCAACCCCTCCTACCCAACCCCTCCTACCCAACCCCTCCTACCCTCCCTTCCCCTCAGCCCGCCTCACCTGCATGGAGAACCTCCTGTGAGTGGCCTTCCTGCCTCCTCGCCTCTTGGAGATGTGTGGGTTGTCTTTTCTCATTGTCTTCGTACGCAGAATCTCGAGCTGGGTGTAGACTCGCTTCAGCTCGGCCTTGGAGGAGGAGGAGGTTTTGGAGGGTTAGGGGAGTGTAGAAATAGGGGCTTGTGTACGTGGGTTATTTTGGGGGTTATTTTGGAGTGATATAGATGTATGGTATTGGGTATGGGCACGAGAATATGTAGGTATTTGAATAATCAATTGTATGCATAATTTATATATCATTTTCATACACACGTTACATATCTATATACAAAAAATTCTTATTATTATTTCTTCTCCTCAGCCTCTCCCTCACATCACCAGCACTTCAGCCTCTCCCTCACACCACCAACACTTCTGCCTCTCCCTCACACCACCAAATCAATCTCTCCCTCACACCACCAACACGCCAGCCTCTCCTTCACCCTGATTTCCTCGGGGTCCATCTGGCTGCTCTCCCTCACACCACCAACACCTCATCCTCACCCTCACACCACCAACACCTCAGCCTCTCCCTCACACCACCAACACGCCAGCCTCTCCCTCACCCTGATTTCCTCGGGGTCCATCTGGCTGCTCTCCCTCACACCACCAACACCTCATCCTCACCCTCACACCACCAAATCAACCTCTCCCTCACACCACGTCATCCTCTCCCTCACCCTGATTTCCTCGGGGTCCATCTGGCTCAGGTTGATGTCGGACGCCTCCAGGTCGCCGTTGGTGAGGGCGTCACAAAAGCGTGGTTCTCCTCCTTCAGTAGACGAGTAGGTCCTCGGGAGTCTGTCGCGGCCGCCACTCCCCCCGGCGCACCACAGCTGGAGGGGAGTGGAGTTAGCGAAGGGGAATGAGGGAGAATAAGAGTAAATGAGAATGGGATTAGGAAATGGGAAGAGTGTGGATGAATAGGGGGATGAGTAAATGAAGTGAGTAAATGAAGAAATGAATAATGAGAATGGGATGGAGGAGTTAGCGAGGGGGAATGAGGGAGAATAAGAGGAAATGAGAATTAAATGGGATTAGGAAATGGGAAGAATGTGGATGAATAGGGGGATGAGTAAATGAAGAAATGAATGATTGAATGATGAGAATGGGATGGAGGAGTTAGCGAAGGGGAATGAGGAAGAATAAGGATAAATGAGGATGGGATTAGGAAATGGGGAGAATGTGGATGAAGAGGTGGATGAGTAAATGAGAATGGGATTAGAAGATGGGAAGAATGTGGATGAAGAGGGGGATGAGTAAATGAAGAAATGAATAATGAGAATGGGATGGAGGAGTTAGCGAAGGGGAATGAGGAAGAATAAGGGTAAATGAGAATGGGATGGAATTAGAAAAAGTGAAGAATACGGATGAAGAGGTAGATGAGTAAATGAACAAATAAAGATGAGAATGGGACAGAATTAGAAAAAGTGAAGAATACGGATAAACACATGGATGAATTAATAAGCAAATAGATAATGAAAAAAGGGACAGAATTAGAAAAAGTGAAAAATGCGGATGAAAAGGTGGATGAGTAAATGAACAAATGAATAATGAGAATGGGACGAAATTAGAAAAAAAAATAATAATGCGGATGAATAGGTGGATGAATAAATAAACAAATAAATAATGAGAATGGGACAGAATTAGAAAAAGTGAAGAATACGGATAAACAGATGGATGAATAAATGACCAATAAAAATCCTGCTTTCAATGAGGAAGAGCTGAACAATTAAAGATGACAAGCGCTCCATTTTTTATCTATTAAAAGTTTCCAGAAAGCATTTACAAAATAAGAGCAGCTTGATGACTGATATACATACCAAGTACCATTGTTCGTTCTTCCCTTTTCTCCCTCTCTCCCCTTTCTTTTCTTCCTTCATTCTTTCTTCCTTCGGCTTCAGTGTCTATGGCAGTGAGCTCATGCCACTGAAGGGTACTTCTCTCTCTCGCTTTTTTTTATCTCTCCTCCTTCTCCGTCTCTTTTCCCCTTTCCTTCTCCCTCTCTCTCTCTCTTTTTGTCTCCCTCCCTCCCGCTCTCTATCTCCCTATCCATCTCCCTTTCTTTTCCCCTCTCCCTCCCTCTCTCTCCCTCTCCATATCCCTTTCCTTTTCCTTTCCCCTCTCCCTTCCTCTCTCTCCTTCTCCCTCCATCTCCCTTATTCCCACTCTCCCTCCCTCTCCATCTCCCTTTCCCCTCTCCCTCCCTCTCTCTCCCTCTCCATCCCCGTCTCCCTTTCCCTTTCCTTTTCCTCCTTCTCCCTCTCCTTCTGCCTCCCTCCCTCCCCCCTCACCTTCGGCGTCAGGATCAGCAGGAGCGAGATGGTGACGGTGAGGTGCGTGCGAGCGAAGTAGGCGAGGAACACGTGGTCAGGGTGAGCCTGGAGCCACAGCAGGTGACGCCCGGTGTACAGGACGGTGGAGGCGAGGAGCTCCAGGACCAGGGAGGCGGAGAGAGCCCGGCGTTCGGAGAGCTCGCTGGGTTCGCCCGAGTCCTTCGCCGCCTTCGTCAGGTGCCAGGCCAGGTAGAGGCCGAACAGGATGAAGAGGAGCTCGCCTGCGGGGAAAGGGGCGGGGCTTAGTGGTCGATTTTGTGACTTTTAATTTCTGTGAAATGTGGATTGTTTTGTCCTGTTTTTTTTTCTCCTTGATTATAAGCCCATTTCTCTCTCTATTTATCGATCTATCTCTCGCTCTCTCTCTCTCTCTTTGTCTCTCTCCCCTCTCTCTCTCTCTATCTCTATCTATCTATCTATCTATCTATCTATCTATCTATCTATCTATCTATCTATCTATATATCTATCTATCTATCTATCTATCTATCTATCTATCTATCTATCTGTCTGTCTATCTATCTATAGGTGTCTCTCGCTCTCTCACTCACTCTCTCACTCTCTCTTTCTCTCTCTCTTCTTCATAGAATAACTGTTTCATTACATGCCCGTCAAAGGATCTCATATCAGCATCACATTTCACGTTACTCTCTAAATAACAGCCTTTATACCTGTCTTCCTTCCATTCACCCAATTAAAGATTCACCACAAATATGTTGATCATCTGCTCCGCTTATCACATTAACAGATTTGTCTCAGCAACCAAGATACCTGTTACCTCTTTCGGACTAATCTAACAAATAATTCCCAACTTCAGTGTCTGATTTATCCCAGCAGCCAATTTACCTGTTCGAAATCCCCTCCGTGTGAATAAATAAGATAGTAGCCAAAGTACACAACTTGAAAAACTGTAAGAGTTGTGTAAAATCAACAATATCACTTATTATACTATCCCTCCCTACTACTACAGCCAATTCTCTAACTTGCCTTTGTCACATGCAGTGGTATATCTCACGTATTTTATAGTTTTATGCCACCCCACCTACCTCCTGCTATGCCCTTCCACCCGTCAGACTATCCATTACACCTGCTGTCAACCACACCCAACCTCGCAAACCACACATCCATCCCAACTCTCAGACTATATTTAATAGAGTTGAACATGTTCATAACATGAGAGGAAGCAACATTAATATCCCATGTCCTTAAGTCGAATAACATTGGTTGAGAAATCCAGTCATTGTAACAAACCTCGTATTTGAAACACTATAATTTCTTGGTGCTTTGCTCAGCAGACTGCCCTGCTACTAGCTGTGTAGCTATCTTCATATCTTTTGCTATTGACAAATGAACTTGTGAAACTGAATATAGATGCAAGACCCTATCTAAAGGTATTTAAGTAGGGGAGTGTTTGGTTAAGAATTGTAGATAGGCGGCCAAGAACTGCACCGTTCGTTGCTTAAAACGAATGCAAGAGCCTAAAAAAACAAAACAAAAAATCTGATAGAATATTAAGCGGAGTTCTTGGCAATCGCCTAATTCGAAGGCTTGTAACCATTACGGTACCTGACCGACGCTGTTGCCATAGCGACGGTACACCGTGGGGTCGCTTGATAAAACAAGTAAAAATCTTGAGATTTTATGAGAGAACTTTCCCTGCTTAAAACACCACAAGACTCGAAACGGCTGTCCCTCGACCCCTTCCTTAATCCCTCCCCCACCACCTCCTCCCATTCATCCCAACGCACCTGCCTCCGTCACATACTCCCACCACATGCTTTTACACACGGTGAAGGCCAGCCCCTCATTCGTCCTTCCGAGGGCCAGCGGCGAGTGTCCCTCCGTGGCCAGGTGGGCCGTGAGGGCGGACCAAGCGGCCAGGTAACCAGTGACGAATACCACGAGTCCTGCCAGGTATTTGAGGAGGTCCCTGTCCCGGATGACGTAGCGATGGGCTTTCCTGGTCCGGTAGTCGACGAGGCTCCTGCAGGTGGAAG
>NC_091565.1:40974479-40976979 GCF_042767895.1 Penaeus vannamei
AAAAATCTACTTATGAGAGTAAAACGATGATTTCGCAATGGTCAGTCTTGAAGGTAAACAAAGAGAAAAAAAAGAAGCTACGGTGGTATATCGTATTTTCTTACCAAATAGGGAAAAGAAAATTGAAAGAAAGAAAAGGAAAGATAAGAAATAAGTCAGGGATTAAGATGTACGTAAGACTCGCCGTTTCGTCAGTGTCTTGAGATGACGTAAACATTTCCTGAATCCTCTTAGCAATGGGTCAGGATGTCCAGGCTAAATCCAGGTATGTTGCGATCAGCTGTTGGTGTTCTTTCAATCTGTTTTTGCCTTGCTACCCATTTTTCTTTCTTTTTTTATTATTATTATTTTCTATTTCATTTTTTTTTTTCTTTTAGTATTTCACTTTCTTTCCCTTTTTCTCCAAAATCTTTATCTTTATTTTCTTTTTCTTTTTTTTCTTCTACTTCTTTTTCAACTTGTTCGATTTTTGTTTTTTGTTTCTGTTCTTCTTTTTTTTCTTTTCCTCCTTCCTGTTCTCCCTTCCCTCCTCCTCTTCTTCCTCCTTCTACTCTTCATTCTTCTCTCTTCCCTTTCCTCCTCCTTCGGATCTTCCTTCTCTATGGCAACCTCCTCCTGGTCTCCATGTTTCCTCTTACCCCTTTTTATCACACTATTTATTATTATTATTATTATTTTATTATCATTACCATGATTCTTGTTATTACAAATGGATGAAAATAAGGAGAAGAATAGTCACCTGTAAACTTTTTTCTTCAAAATTATCACTCTTTCATTTTACTTTTCTTCTTTCCCCTTTCTCTCGTCCTTTCCTCTTCCTCCTTTTTCTCCTCCTCTTATTCGTTCTCCACCGCTTCCTTCATCTCTAACTCCACTTCCTTCATCTCAAGCACTTTCTTCCGTTTCTTTTTCTCCGTCTTTCTCCTACATCAAAATAGACTTTTCTTCATTGTCACTACCTTGTTATTTTCCGATCATCACTATTTTAGTATCATTATAATTATCATTATTGTTGTTGTTATTGTTGTTGTTGTTGTTATTATTATTATTATTATTATTATTATTATTATTATTACTATTATTATTATTATCATTATTATCATTATTATTATTATTATTATCATTATTATTATTATCATTATTATTACTATCATTATTACTATCATTATTATTATTATTATTATTATTATTATTATTATTATTATTATCATTATCATTATCATTATCATTATCATTTTCATCATCATTATCATTATCATTATCATTATCATTATCTTTATCATCAGCAGCAGCATCATTATTATTGTCATTATTGTTGTAATAATAATAAAAAAAATCGAGATTTATCCCCCCAAAGTTGTCAGTGCAGGTCAAGATACAGTTAAAAAAGATTGAAAAGAGAGAAAGTCAGAAGAAAAAACATATTATCCGATCTGTTAAACTTATCAAGAGTCGGAGAAGTTCCATTCTCTGAAGGCAATCTCTTCCAAAGCCTACAAATGACAGTATTACTCTATTCCGTCATCGTAGAGGGATAGTAATCAAATCTGGATAATCAACCTTTACACCTTTCCTTCTTGTGTTTTCCTCGTTTGCTCTTATCTTTGTAACCATCATAATTTCAATCTATTAAGCAATAACCGTTAAAACAAAGAGATAGTGAAAAGTGGATAGCAACCCGTAGACTTTCTTCATTTGACTTGGAGTACCATAAAAAAACAAAGAGATAGTGAAAAGTGGATAGCGACCCGTAGACTTTTTTCTTATTTTGACTCGAAGACCGAAGAGGACCATAGCTCTTCTTACAAGGACTTTCACAGGATACTCAAGCGAATCGGATACTGAACACGTTAGCCAAGAAGGACGTCTTTCTCAGGACTCGTCGCTAGAATGAGTATCAGTGTCTTGTTATGAAATCTTCTTGGCAATGACTCTCGGAGTAAATCCAGGATTTTTGCGATCGGGTTTTGGTCTGCTGTTCGTCTTTCATTTGATTTCTTTCGCATTTTTCTTGTATTTTTTCTCCTTTTCTTTTTATCTCTCTCTTTCTTTTCTTTATTTGTGTCCTGGGATTTTCCTGATTTTCTTTTTTTTCTTTGACTTTTTTTTCAAATCTTCCGGCCCATTCATACCGCCTCCTCTCATTCTGCTCGTTCCACTCCTCCTCCCCCCTCCCCCGTTCCCCCACTCCTTCAACTCTCTACATCCCTAAGCCTCTTCCATCTTTCTTCTCCTCCTCCTGCTTCTTTTTTTCTTCTTTTCTTCTCCCAACTCCTCTCCCTCTCCTCTTTTTTCTCCGTCCAACTCCTCGTCCTCGTCCTACACATCTTCCCTCCTCCTTTATCTTCTCCTCCAACTTCTCCTTCAGCTACTACTACTCTCTCCTACTCCGACTCCACCTTCTCCTCCTCTTCCTCTACCTCTTTTTCTTCCTCCTCCCCTCCTCCTTCTCCTTCCCTTCCCCCTCCTCCTTCTTCTCCTCCTTCCTCCTCTTGTACCC
>NC_091565.1:40989479-40994479 GCF_042767895.1 Penaeus vannamei
TTCTACCTAGACATGCTTAAGACAGTCAACACTTTAACACTTTATCTCGAAAATAAACCAAGATAAGGTTTTTCCATGATACCTCCAACACCATAGAGCACCATATAACCTTCACAAACACAAACCAAGTGACCTTCAACACCATTAACCACCATAAACCGTCCACTATCCAGAAGGGAAAGAATGATACTATTCGTAACGTCAGCAGCTTGGGACAACTAATCCAAAAAGTATCAATCTTTTTCTCAAATAAAGACAAAATCTCGCTATATCCAACACTGTAAAGGCTCACCGTCGTAGATCAGACCTCGACATCATTAATTTCCTCCCTCAAAAAGCAGTACCCTCGCCTTCAGTACCAAAAAGCGATACAAAACTGTACCAATTCCTTCAAGAGCGGGAACGGAACCTCAGTATTTTCCGCATCATACCGTTTCGTTTTATTCAACATCATATTTCACCATTTTCGATATCCTGGAACCTTCTACACCATAAAAGCTCACTTTCCCGAACCAAACTACGTGATTTTCAATTGCAAAAATACCACCGAATCTCATCACATTTGAATCAAACCACACCATCTCCAACACCAATAAAACACAGACCCTTACCAGCCTTGAACCAAACCACTCCAACACCATCTCCAACACTATCTTCAACACCACCTTCAACACCATCTCCAACACCACCTCCAACACCACCTTCAACACCCCCTTCAACACCACCCTTAACACCACCTTCAACACCACCTCCAACACCACCCTTAACACCATCTCCAACACCCTCTTCAACACCATCCCCAACACCACCTTCAACACCATGTCCTACACCACCTTCAACACCATCCCCAACACCATCTCCACCACCACCATCAACACCATAAGATCTCTCCCTCTACCTCTAGAAATGCGACAACCAGTTTCTTCCTCTTTAACCCTAAGATGCCTCACCCTCTAACACGTTTCAAACACGCAAGACATATGTCGTTCTCTCAAGACTTTGAACTTCTTGACCTTCTTGTTTTTCTGTGGCGTAAGAAGGTGAGTTTTCCTTATCTCTCTGTTCTCCTTATCTTTATCTGTCTTGCTATTTGTCTTATTTTTTGTCTTCTCGCCATTCTGTCTTTCCTTTTCTATCGTTATCATTGTTGTAGTAGTATCATTATCATTATCATTCTTATCTTCATCTTCATCATCATTGCTATTATAATTATCTTTATTATCATTGTCAGTAGTAATAGTAGTAGTAATAGTAGCAGTAGTAGTAGTAGTAGTAGTAGTAGTAGTAGTAGTGGTATTTTCATTATTACCATGGTTATTATTCTTATGATTATCATTATTACTGCCACTATTAATATCTTAATCATTATTGTTGTTGTTATCTATCTCATGGTTAATATTATTAGTGTTATTTTTATCATTGTAACCATTATTATTGTTACTATTATTATTGTTATTATTATTATTATTATCATTATTATTATTATTATTATCATTATCATCATTATCATCATTATTTTTAATATCATCGTTATTATCATAATTATCATTATTATTATTACTATCAATATAATTTTTATCATTGTCATCATTTAATTTCCATCATTACCATTAGCATCATTTCATTTTCATTATTATCATCATTATCACTATTTTTGTTAGAATTATCATCATTATTATTGTCATTATCACTATTTTTGTTAGAAATATCATTATTATTATCATTATCACTATTTTTTTGGAATTATCATCATTATTTTTATCATTATCACTATTTTTGTTAGAATTATCATCATTATTATTATCATTATCACTGTTAATATGGTTATAATGATTATCACTGTCATTAATATTATTCTTTCGCCCGCTTCACCTTTTCTTTACCTCTTCCTTTCCCCCCCCCCCCCTTTTATCCTCTTCTTCCTCTTACCTTCTCATCTTTCGTCCTTCTGTCTCGTCCATTCTATTTGCCTCCTCTCCATATTCTTTCCTCGTTCCTCCTACGTCTTCCCCTTCTCACATCCCTCTCTACACTTCCCCTTCCTCCTCCATTCGTCATCTCTGTTCCCCAAGAAATACAAATAGACGAATATTTGAACTTTAAGACACACGTTGACAACTTCCTTAGAAAAGTCGACGCCTCATTAACATTCATCACCCACGCAAAGAACAAAATCTTTACTCGAAACAAGAATTGCTGTTGTATAGACCTTGGCTCTCGATGTTTACAAGCTCGTTCAACCAACAACAAAACACAAAAGGGTGCAAAATTTTGTTGCGAGAGAGAAAAAAAACAAAAAAACATTAGGCTTTGTGACTGTGTGCAGCCTGACATGTAAACAAAGCAGAAGTATTTCCAGTAAAATTGCAAATGTGACACATGCATACTTATTCATGAATAACTTCCTCACTGGCTATTACCTCTGCAAACAATGGGCAGCATAACAGATGTCCAAACAAACAAGATTAATTCTTTGCATGTCAAAAGGCCTATAAAGAAACATAAAAGTGACCTTTGACCTGAAAACTTATACCCGAAAGTATTAGATACATTTAGTCTAATAAATTTCAAAACAGGGTTAAAAGAGCATATTCTAGACATCATTAGGAATTAAAAGATAAGGTCGAATAATATTAATATATTATATTTCTTATGATATGAATGCCTCATTTTTCTACATATGTATGTACATGTGATTCTTTTTCTACATGTTTGTACATATGTGATTATTTTTCTACATGTTTGTACATGTGATTCTTTTTCTGCATGTTTGTACATGTGATTATTTTTCTACATATGTTTGTACATATGTGATTCTTTTTCTACATGTGTACGTATATGTGTGATTCTTTTTCTACACATGTATGTACAAACGTGATTCTTTTTCTATAAATGTATGTACGAATGTGATTCTTTTTCTACATATGTTTGTACATATGTGATTTTTTCTACATTATGTACATATGTGATTCTTTTTCTACATATGTTTGTACATTGATTCTTTTTCTACATGTTTGTACATGTGTGATTCTTTTTCTACATATGTCTGTACATGTGATTCTTTTTCTACATATGTCTGTACATGTGATTCTTTTTCTATATATGTATGTACATATGTGATTCTTTTTCTACATGTTTGTACACATGTGATAATTTTTCTACATATGTACGTATATATGAGATTCTTTTTCTACATGTATGTACGAATGTGATTCTTTGTAAGATATGATTACAATCTATGCAAAAACAAAAGCCTTTGTATCAATTGGGATGAAGCGTTTCTATTTTGAATTGAATCTTCACACTCTTTTGTCCTATTTTCTCTTGTTTTATTTTATCTTTTATTTTATTTTTTGTTCTATTTCCTTTTGTTCTATTTTCTCCCCCCGCCCCTCCGGCGCGTTCCTCTCTCTCCATTTCTTCGTCCTCTTTCTCTTCCTCTTCCACCCTTTCAAAGTTCTTCCAACCTTCCCCCTCTTCTCCTTCCGCCTTGCACCTCCTTTTCCTCGAACATTTCATACTTCCCCTTTCATCACTTCTTTCTTCCTCCTCTCCTTCCTCTTCCTCTTCGTAATCCTATTAGCCTTCCCCCTCCCTCCTCTACCCCTCCTTTTCCTCCTGTTCATCTTCCTCCTCTTCCTGTTCACCTTCCTCCTCCTCCTCCTGTTTATTTTCCTCCTCCTTCTCTACCTATTTCTCCTCCTCCTCCTCCTCTTGTTCACCTTCCTCCTCCTCCTCCACTTGTATATTTTCCTCCTTCTCTATCTATTTCTCCTCCTCCTCCTCCTCCTCCTCCTCTTCACCTTTCTCCTCCTCCTGTTCACCTTCCTCCTCCTCCACTTGTTTATACTCCTCCTCCTTCTCTACATATGTCTCCTCCTCCTCCTCCTCCTCCTCCTCTTTACCCCTCCCCCTCCATCCCCCAGTTCACACCCACCAGGATCGTGAATCTGAGTGAACAGGGATTATTTGCAATTATTTCGACCCGAAGCTCACGTAAAGGAAGTGTGAAATGAGAGGACTGAGGGTGGAAGACAGGGGAGAAGGGTAATAAAGAGGAATAAGAATATAATGAGAAAGAGTAGAAGAGATAGGACAAAGGGGAGAAAAAGTGGAAATGAAGAGGGATTGGAAGTGGGAGGAGGAAGAGTTCTGATAAATGGAAATGAAAAATAGAAAAAATAAACAGAAGTGAAAAATAGAAAAAAAAACTACAGAATCTAATCCAAAAGAGTGAAAAGAAAAAAAGAGAGAAAAAAGAGTAAAAATAGATACCAATTAAAAATTGAACTCGAAATAGGAACGAAAAAAATAACAACAGATAAAAAACAAATCCGCATCGGCGAAAAGACAACAAAACTACGATAAATGCCAGAATGTAGACTACTGGATTCTCTCTTGGGCGCTGATAAGAAGGATTAAATTCCCCTCGGATCTATAACTCCTTTCTAGGCCCTTCCACGCTCTTCCTCTGCCGCCTGGGTGTGGGCTGAGAGAGGAGGCTGCGAGGCTTTGTGTGTGTATGGGGTTGTGTGTGTGTGGATAGGTGGGTGTATGTGTATGTATATATATTATATATACATACATATATATACACATATATATGTATGTATATATATATATATATATATTATATATATATGTATATATATGTATATATATATATATAAATATATATATATATATTTATATACATATATATGTGTATATATATGTATGTATATATATATATAGATAGATAGAGAGAGAGAGAGAGCGGGCACGTTCTTGTGTGTGTGTGTGTATGTGTGTATGTGTGTGTGTATGTGTGTATGTGTGTGTGTATGTGTGCATGTGTGTGTGTGTGTGTGTGTGTGTGAAAGAGAGAGAGAGAGAGCCAGCACGTGCGTGTTTATGTGTGTATGTGTGTATGTGTGTGTGTGTGACAGAGAGAGAGAGAGAGAGACAGTATGTGTGTTTTGGGTGTTATGAGAAAATCATATATGCGCTATGGTAGACAA
>NC_091565.1:41006979-41009479 GCF_042767895.1 Penaeus vannamei
TCAGATTTTCAACCCAGAAAATCTGATCTGTTGAATTCCTATTCGAATTCAGCAACCAGATTCCCACCAGCTAAACCGCAAATTCCAAATCGGTTTCATCACAGAAATTCCAAATAGAATTCAACCCGCAAATTCCCACCAGAAATCAACCTGCAAATTCCTGCCAGATTCTATCCTACAAATTCCCACACAATTCCAACCCATAAATTCCCACCAGATTTCAGTCCCCCAAATTCCACCATATTCTAACCCGCAAATTCTCACCGAAATCCAAGCTGCAAAATCCCACCAGATTCCAACCCAGCCAATTCCCACCGGAATCCAACCCAGTCAATGCCCTCCAGATTCCAACCCAGCCAATTCCCTCCAGATTCCAACCCAGCCAATTCCCACCAGATTCCAACCCAGCCATTTCCCACCAGATTTAAACCCAGCCAAGTCCCACCAGATTCCAACCCAGCCAATTCCCACCAGATTTAAACCCAGCCAATTCCCACCAGATTCCAACCCAGCCAATTCCCTCCAGATTCCAACCCAGCCAATTCCCTCCAGATTCCAACCCAGCCAATTCCCACCAGATTCCAACTCCAGCCAATTTCCCCTCCAGATTCCAGAAACCCTAGCCAATTCCCTCCAGATTCCAACCCAGCCAATTCCCACCAGATTCCAACCCAGCCAATTCCCACCAGATTCCAACCCAGCCAATTCCCACCAGATTCCAACCCTGCCAATTCCCTCCAGATTCCAACCCAGCCAATTCCCACCAGATTCCAACCCAGGCAATTCCCACCAGATTCCAACCCAGCCAATTCCCACCAGATTCCAACCCAGCCAATTCCCTCCAGATTCCAACCCAGCCAATTCCCACCAGATTCCAACCCAGCCAATTCCCACCAGATTCCAACCCAGCCAATTCCCACCAGATTCCAACCCAGCCAATTCCCTCCAGATTCCAACCCAGCCAATTCCCACCAGATTCCAACCCAGCCAATTCCCCACCGGAATCCAAACCGCAGATTCCAAGCCGCCAATTCCCACTCGAATCCAAGCCGGTAATTACCCAAGCCCAATTTAGCGTCTGACAACACACCACCTAACGAGTGTTGTAATTAAATTGCTCGCACATTTTGTTGTTGCTGTTGTTGTCATTGTGATTATTATCATTGGTATCATTATCAATGTTAATTAATTATCACTGTTATTATCAATAATAATAATAGTATTGTTATCATTATTACCTTTATTATCATTATCATTAATAATAATAATAGTATTATTATCATTATTACCTTTATTATCATTATCATTTCGTTATTGTTATTATCATTATCATGACTATCCTTATCATTATTGGTGTGACCGAATAAATACCATTTATCATGATTACCTTTATTATCATTATCATTTTGTTATTGTTATTATCATTATCATTATTGGTGTGACCGAATAAATACCATAATCATTATACTTTTCCCGCATCGAAAAAATTTAGAAGGACAGCAACGGCAGATGTCTGAGTCAATTTGCATAAATATGAGGGTAAATATGAGGGTTGGTGGAGATGAGGTATTCGACAGAGGGTGAAAAGGGTGGATTTTTTTGGATTTTTTTCCACCTCATTTTTTTTTCTCCAGAAATAGTTCACTATTTTTTTCCCCATTTTTTCTCCTTAGATGATACTTCACTATATGTTATTTTGCGTATGTATCAGGTCTGTTGCGACTAATGTTGTATGATTTGTAAATGAAATTCGGTGTGAAAATGATTCTTGCGTTAAAGATAATGGTGATGATGATGAAGTGATGATGTGATGATAATGAGGGTGACGGAATGCAGTGGTAGTGCTAATTATAGTGATGATGATGATTAAGATGATGATAGTAAAAGAAACAATAGTAGCAGTAGCAATGATGGCGTGAGTGTGTATGTGTGTTTGTGTGTATTTTTAAGTGTGTATGCGTTTGTGTATATGTATGTATGTGTCTGTGTGTGTGTTTGTGTGTACGTATGTTTAAGTGTGTGTGCGTTTGTGTATATGTATGTACGTATGTGTCTCTGTGTGTGTGTTTATGTGTACGTATGTTTAAGTGTGTGTGCGTTTGTGTATATGTATGTACGTATGTGTCTGTGTATGTGTTTGTGTGTACGTATGTTTAAGTGTGTGTGCGTTTGTGCATATGTATATACGCATGTGTCTGTGTGTCTGTGTGTCTGTGTGTTTAAGTGTGTATGCGTTTGTGTATATGTATGTTCGTATGTGTGTGTGTGTGTGTGTGTGTATGTACGTATGTGTCTCTGTGTGTGTATGTGTGTGCGTATGTATGTGATTGTCATAGAGTACTGAGAGCGGTGTGGCCTTCCTCGGACACAAGTTGAGGCCCAGGAAAGGAGGAGGCAGCCGACAGCAACGTTCCCGAGGACTGCCATTAGGACTATCCCAGAGTTGAGATCCGAATAGACCGAAATGGATGGAAGTTGTGGTTCGTCGCAGGTGGCAACC
>NC_091565.1:41021979-41025656 GCF_042767895.1 Penaeus vannamei
AGATATGTTTGAGACGTATAAAGATATGTTTATCTGAGACGTATAAAGATATGTTTGAGACGTATAAATATATGTTTATTTGAGATGTATAAAGATATGTCTGAGACGTATAAAGATATGTTTGAGACATATAAACATATGTTTGAGACATATAAAGATATGTTTGTTTGATACATATAAAAATATGTTGGGACGTATAAAGATATCTTTGAGACATATAAAGATATGTTTGAGACATAAAGATATGTTTGAGATGGATAAAGATATGTTTGAGATGTATAAAGATATGTTTGAGATGTATAAAGATATGTTTGAGACGTATAAAAATATGTTTGTTTGAGACGTATAAAGATATGTTTGAGATGTATAAAGATATGTTTGAGACGTATAAAGATATGTTTGATACGTATAAAGATATGTTTGTTTGAGACGTATAAAGATGTTTGTTTGAGACGTATAAAGATATGTTTGAGACATGTAAAGATATGTTTCAAACGTATAAAGATATGTTTGAGACGTATAAAGATAAGTTTGATACGTATAAAGATATGTTTGAGACGTATAAAGATATGTTTGAGACGTATAAAGATATGTTTGAAACGTATAAAGATATTTTTGAGACGAATAAAGATATGTTTGAGACGTATAAAGATATTTTTGAGACGAATAAAGATATGTTTGAGACGTATAAAGATATGTTTGAGACGTATAAAGATATGTTTGAGACGTATAAAGATAAGTTTGAGACGTATAAAGATATATTTGAGACGTATAAAGATATGTTTGAGACGTATTATAAAGATATGTTTGAGACATATAAAGATATGTTTTATTTATGAGGCATTTAAAGATATGTTTCGAAAACGCGTATAAAGATATTTTGAGGCGAATAAAGATATGTTTGAGGCGATATAAAGATATGCCGCAGACGTATAAAGACAAATGAGACGTATAAAGATATGTTTGAGACGTGCTCAAGTGTTTGAGACGTATAAAGATATGTTTGAGACGTATAAAGATATATTTTAGGAACGTATAAAGATATGTTTGAAATTGTATAAAGGTATGTTTGAGACATATAAAGATATGTTTGAGACGTATAAAGATATGTTTGGGAATGCTTATAAAGATATGTTTTAAGAACGTATAAAGATATGTTTGAGGCATTATAAAGATATGTTTATCTGAGACGTATAAAGATATGTTTGAGACGTATAAATATATGTTTATTTGAGATGTATAAAGATATGTCTGAGACGTATAAAGATATGTTTGAGACATATAAACATATGTTTGAGACATATAAAGATATGTTTGTTTGATACATATAAAAATATGTTGGGACGTATAAAGATATCTTTGAGACATATAAAGATATGTTTGAGACATAAAGATATGTTTGAGACGGATAAAGATATGTTTGAGATGTATAAAGATATGTTTGAGATGTATAAAGATATGTTTGAGACGTATAAAAATATGTTTGTTTGAGACGTATAAAGATATGTTTGAGATGTATAAAGATATGTTTGAGACGTATAAAGATATGTTTGATACGTATAAAGATATGTTTGTTTGAGACGTATAAAGATGTTTGTTTGAGACGTATAAAGATATGTTTGAGACATGTAAAGATATGTTTCAAACGTATAAAGATATGTTTGAGACGTATAAAGATAAGTTTGATACGTATAAAGATATGTTTGAGCCATTTAAAGATATGTTTGAGACATATAAAGATATGTTTGAGACACATAAAGATATGTTTATTTGAGACGTATAAAGATATTTTTGAGACGTATAAAGATATTTTTGAGACGTATAAAGATATTTTTGAGACGTATAAAGATATTTTTGAGATGCATAAAGATATGTTTGAGACGTATAAAGATATTTTTGAGACGTATAAAGATATGTTTAACACGTATAAAGATACATCAAATACACAAGACCAAAAATCTGCCAAATATCTTTTTGAATATATGTCTTAAACATATAAACGTATAAAGATATGTTTGAGACGTATAAAGATATGTTTGAGATGTATAAAGATATGTTTGTTTGAGATGTATAAAGATAACTGTTTTGAGATGTATAGAGATATGTTTGAGAGCTTATAAAAGTATGTTTGAGACGTATAAAGATATGTTTGGAGACGTATAAGAATATGTTTGGAGACGTATAAAGATATTTTGAGACGTATAAAGATATGTTTGAGATCGTATAAAGATATAAGTTTGATATGTATAAAGATATGTTTGAGAATTTGTATAAAGATACGTATGTTTGAGACAATAGAAATATATGTTTTGAGACGTATAAAGATATATTGAGACATATAAAAGATATGTTTGAGACGTATAAAGATATGTTTGAGATGTATAAAGATATGTTTGTTTGAGATGTATAAAGATATGTTTGAGATGTATAAAGATATGTTTGAGACTTATAAAGATATGTTTGAGAAGTATAAAGATATGTTTGAGACGTATAAAGATATGTTTGAAACGTATATATGAAGATATTTTTGAGACGAATAAAGATATATTTAGGGGCATTATAAGGAATATTTTTGAGATTTTAGACAAAGATATGTTTGAGACGTATAAAGATATGTTTGAGGCGATATAAAGATATGTTTGAGGCGTTTAATAAATAAGTTTGAGGCGTATAAAGATATATTTGAGACGTATAAAGATATGTTTGAGACATATAAAGATATTTAATTTGAGAGCGATGCATAGATATGTTTGAAGCGTATAAAGATATTTTTGAGGCGAATAAAAGATATGTTTGAGACGTATAAAGATATGTTTGAGGCGTATAAAGATATGTTTGAGACGTATGGGAATATATTTGAGACGTATAAAGATATGTTTGAGACGTGTTAATACATAAAGTGTTTGAGACGTATAAAGTATATGGTTTGAGACGTATAAAAGGTATGTTTGAGACGTAAAAAGATATGTTTGAGACGTATAAAGATATGTCTGAGATGTATAAAGATATGTTTGAAACGCATGTAAAGATATGTTTGAAACTTAAAGACATGTAATATGAATATGTTTAACTGAGACGTATAAAGATATGTTTGAGACGTATAAATATATGTTTATTTGAGATGTATAAAGATATGTCTGAGACGTATAAAGATATGTTTGAGACATATAAACATATGTTTGAGACATATAAAGATATGTTTGTTTGATACATATAAAAATATGTTGGGACGTATAAAGATATCTTTGAGACATATAAAGATATGTTTGAGACATAAAGATATGTTTGAGATGGATAAAGATATGTTTGAGATGTATAAAGATATGTTTGAGATGTATAAAGATATGTTTGAGACGTATAAAAATATGTTTGTTTGAGACGTATAAAGATATGTTTGAGATGTATAAAGATATGTTTGAGACGTATAAAGATATGTTTGATACGTATAAAGATATGTTTGTTTGAGACGTATAAAGATGTTTGTTTGAGACGTATAAAGATATGTTTGAGACATGTAAAGATATGTTTCAAACGTATAAAGATATGTTTGATAGTCGGAGCATTAAAGATAAGTTTGATACGTATAAAGATGTCATGTTTGAGAAGTATAAAGATATGTTTGAGACGTATAAAGATATGTTTGAAACGTATAAAGATATTTTTTTAGACGGTTTTTT
>NC_091565.1:41041156-41043656 GCF_042767895.1 Penaeus vannamei
ATATAGCTAACAAGAAATGAAAGAGCTATACACAAGAGAGAATAAAACAAACAATAAAGCGACAAAACGAGCGAAGCTGGGAACCAGAATAAAAACAAGATAAAGAAGAAATAAAATAGATAAGAATTGCAGGGCAACTGTGTTCTTAAACCTTGTGTCTCTCTCGCTGTGAAAGATATATAATGTTATTTCTTCTGTTCTTTGTTTTATTGTTATCAAGAATTTCTTCCTGTTGATGATTGTGAAACTGGGAGAGCGTTTTTGTTGTTGTTGTTGTTGTTTGTTTGTGTGTGTGTGTGCGTGTGTGTGCGTGTGTGTGTGTGTGTGTGTGTGTTTATGTATCTTTTTTATCATGTGTTTTTTTTATCAATTTGTTTACTTATTTTTCAGGAAAGGATGAGAGGGGAAGGAGTATGAAGGAAAGAGAAAAAAAAGGAGAAATAAAGAGAGTAAGAGAGGGAAAGTACGTGAGAAAATGAGATAAAATAAGAGAAATAAAAAACGTAACATAAAAAAAAACCGTAGCAAAAAATATATATATACAAAACAGTACAAAGACAACAGAAAAAATAAAGAATAAGTAAAGGAAGAACAGGAATAGAAAAAAATAATAATAATAATCTAAGGTCATTCCCGAATAAGTTTCCCCAAAGCTTGGTTTCGCTCGACTGATCTTGGGTCATTTTTGGCTAATCTATAATAGAATCGAGACGCTTGACCTTTGACCTCTGACCGTTGTGGTGATGACGTCATCAGGAATTCTTATTTCATGTTGCAGTGTGGAGGAGGACGGCCTTGTCGGTTATAAATGAAGGAATTAGATGCACTTCCTTTTCTTCTTCTTCTTCTTCTTCTTCTTCTTCTTCTTCTTCTTCTTCTTTTTCTAATGTCCTTCTTTTTGTGTTTTTGCCCGTTATCATTTTTCTCCATTTTTTCCAATCTCGTCAGCTAATCAGCGACAGAGACGAACAAGAGAACTATCCAATCAGAAACTGCAATTGACAGAACAGCCAATCAGAAGCTCGGATGCACCGGCAAAGAAGCACATCAGCTTACTAAATTCATCGGAAAATCAGCCAATCACAGAGCAAAATGCAAAATCCGGCCAGCCAATCAGAGTCAAGATACAAAATCCAACCAGCCAATCAGAGACTTGAAACAAACTTCAAAACAAAATCCATTATTTGTCGCTATTTGTAAACAATCGCCTCATAAAGAATATATATTTCTCATAGAAATTATTAAAGAAGAGAATGGGAGCATCTGATATCGCAAAATATTTGCGAACAAATAAATAAAGTATGAAATACGAACTCGATCTCTTGATTCCCTATACAGTGTTTACGTCAACGAACTGAGCCAGTTTTAATGTATAAATTTGCATATAATGTCGATTCGCCGCTGGCAATAAAATGCCTTTTAGATAAAACGCCAATCATGATTTTTTTTTTTTTTTTTTTTTTTTTTTTTTTTTTTTTTGCAAAATAGTGCTTTGTTTATTATTCAGAGAAATATGTTACGAGATGAAAATGTTTTGCTTTGTTTTTGATATTCAGACAATAATGATAGTTTAGATATAGCTAATACATTGTACCCTCTCCCATCAAAATTATTACTAGTATCAAAAATTATTACTAGTATCAAACTTATTACTAGTATCAAAAAATTATTGCTAGTATCAAAATTATTACTAGTATTAAAAATTATTGCTAGTATCAAAATTATGACTAGTATTACACTTCAAGGCCATTAATAATTTCCTAACTAAGAGCATCATCTCTCGTTCACCATCATCACTATATCACACACTGTCGAAAGCACATTTTTTCACGAATTTAGACCGAGTGGTTCATAAAAGACGAAAGCACTTTTTAATCTTCCTGTAGTTATAATTGCCAGCATCATCGACAATGTTGACAGAGAATGGGAGAGAGACAGAGAGAGAAAGAGAGAGAGAGAGAGGGAGAGAGAGAGAGAGAGAGAGAGAGAGAGAGAGAGAGAGAGAGAGAGAGAGAGAGAGAGGGAGGGAGAGAGAGAGAGACTGGGAGAGAGAGAGAGAGAAAGAGAGAGAGAGCAAGAGACAGAGACAGAGAGAGAGAAAGAGACAGAGAGAGAGAGAGCAAGAAAGAGATAGATAGATAGAGAGAGAGAGGAAGAAAGAGATAGACAGACAGAGAGAGAAGCAGAGAGAACAAACACACACACACACTCAGAAAATCAGACAGACCAATACACACTCCCTTGCGTATTATGCTCGTCTGTCTTTGCTTTCATACGTACACGAACTGCTTGATCAACTGCCTGCATCGCCATTGCCTCCAAAAGAACGAATTTCAGACACGTTTCTACACGTTTGTAATCATCGCCATCCGACCAGCTCGAGTCGGATCGTACAAGCGAATTCATATTTCTCTTTTGCATTTAATTCGGGAAACAATTTAGAATTACCACTTTCTTTTATTACTCGGACGAAAATGAAAATGGCCATTTGTTAAAACCT
>NC_091565.1:41048656-41051156 GCF_042767895.1 Penaeus vannamei
TAGGGAAAGAGGAGTAGGAGGAGGGGAGTGGGAGGAGAAAGGAGAGGAAGAAGGAGAGAAGGAGGGTAGGTGGAAAGGAGGGAGAGGAGGGAGTAGAGGGAAGAGGAGAGAAGGAAAGGAGAAGGGGGAAGGGAGGGAGGAAGAGGAAGGGAGGAAGAAGAGAGAAGGAGGGATAGGGAGGGAAGGGGAAAGAGGAGGGGGTAAGGGGGGGTTAGAGGAGGAAGAAGGGTAGGTTAGGGAGGGGCTGGAAGCAAGTCAGAAATGAAGGGGAGGATGTCGAGGAGGAGAAAAGGAGGGAGATATTTAGGGAAGGATGGGAGAGGGTGCGGAAAATAAAGGGAGAAAAGAGAGGGAAAGTCAGAGGGACGGACGTTATGATAGAGGGAAGAAGGAGAGGGAGGTAGAGAAAATGGGGAAAAGGAAAGGAGAGAGAAGGAAAGTGAGAGGAAAGGAAAGAGAGAGAGAGAGAGAGAGAGAGAGAGAGAGAGAGAGAGAGAGAGAGAGCGAGAGGCAGAGCGAGAGCGAGAGAGAGAGAGAGAGAGAGAGAGAGAGAGAGAGAGAGAGAGAGAGAGAGAGAGAGAGAGAGAGAGAGAGAGAGAGAGAGAGAGAGAAGGAGGAAAGGGAGGCTGAGGAGAAAGTAAAGAAGAGAAAAAGAAAAAGAAAAAAGAAAGGGAGGAGGAGGGAGAAGAGGGAGGGATGGAAGCAGAGTTAGAAAAGAAAGGAGGAGAGAGGAAGGAGAGAAGAGGAGAGATTTGGACGGAGGGAAGAGATGAGAGAGAGAATAAGAGGAAGAGAGAGGGAGAAAGAGGGAAAGTCAAGGACGGATAGAAAAAAGAGATCACAGAGAAGAGAAAGATGATTAGAGGGAGAAGGGGAGTCATCAATAATAGGAACAGCAGTGACTCCATTTGTTCCCTCACTTATTTCGCGTCTTTTTTCTTCTTGCTTTGGTTGTTCAATTGTTCACGCGGCGTTTCCATTCGTGAAAATATTGAAGGATGGTGAAGGGAGGTAGATGGAGAGATGGGAAAAGGAGAAGGGAGAGAAGAGAGAAAGTTAGAGAGAGAGAGAGAAAGAGAGAGAGAGGGAGAGAGAGAGAGAGAAAGAGAGAGAGAGAGAGAGAGAGAGAGAGAGAGAGAAGAAGAGAGAGAAGAGAAGAAAGAGAGAAGAAACAAAAGAGAGAGAGAGAGAGAGAGAGAGAGAGAGAGAGAGAGAGAGAGAGAGAGAGAGAGAGAGAGAGAGAAAGAGAGAGAGAGAGAGAGAGAGAGAGAGAGAGAGAGAGAGAGAAAGGAAAAGGGAGAAAAGGAGAGAGATGAGAGAGAGAGAGAGAGAGAGAGAGAGAGAGAGAGAGAGAGAGAGAGAGAGAGAGAGAGAGAGAGAGAGAGAGAGAGAGAGAGAGGAGGAAGGGAGAACTGAGAGGAGGATAGATAGATGAGAGAGAGAGAGAGAGAGAGAGAGAGAGAGAGAGAGAGTAGAGAGAGAGAAGAGAAGAGAGACGGGAGAGGGAGATTAGAGAAGAGGGAGAGAGGAAGAAAGAAAAAGAAAGAGAAAAAGAAAAAGAGAAGGAGAGAGGGGAGAGAGAAGGAGAGAGCGAGGGACGGAGGGAGAGAGAGAGAGAGAGAATAAGAGGAAGAGAGAGAGAGAATAAGAGGAAGAAAGAGAGGTGAGGTGAGGGAGAGGTGAGGGAAGAGGTCACAGAGAGAGAGAAAGAGATGATTGAGAGAGAGAGAGTCTCATCAATAATAGGAACAGCAGTGACTCAGCTGTTCTGTCTTATTTCGCGTCTTTTTCTTCTTTTCTTTGGTTGTTCAGAGAGAGAGAGAGAGAGAGAGCGCTTTCACATTCGTGAGAGAGAAGGAGAGAGAGATGAGAGAGAGTAGAGAGAGAGAGAGAGAGAGAGAGAGAGAGAGAGAGAGAGAGAGAGAGAGAGAGAGAGAGAGAGAGCAGAGAGAGAGAAGGAGAAATCGAGAAGGAGAAAGAGAGAGGAGAGAGAGAGAGGGGAAGAAAGTTTGAGAGAGAGAAAAAGAGAGAGAGAGAGAAGAGACTGACAGTGCAGAGAGAGAAAGAGAGAGAGAGAGAGAGAGGGGTAAGGAAAAGGAGAGGAGAAAGGGAGAGAAGAGATAAAAAGAGAGAGAGAGAGAGAGAGAGAGAGAGAGAGAGAGAGAGAGAGAGGGGGGGGTAAGAGAGAAAAGGAGAAAGGGAGAGAGAGAGAGAGAAAGAGAGAGAGAGAGAGAGAGAGAGAGAGAGAGAGAGAGAGAGAGAGAGAGAGAGAGAGAGAGAGAGAGAAGGAGAAGGAGAGAGAGAGAGGCAGAGGGGGATAGACAGAGAGATGAAAATGAGAGAGAGAAAGAGACGATGACGGGCAGAGAAAGAAAGAGACAGAGAGAGAGAGAGAGGGGGGGGTAAGAGAGAAAAGGAGAAAGGGAGAGAGAGAGAGAGAGAGAGAGAGAGTTGCAGCAGACTTTTATGTGTTTGTGTGTCTCGCCCTCAGGAAACAGTT